>NC_052677.1:2180000-2445000 GCF_016802725.1 Solenopsis invicta | reverse complement strand
TACCGCAAGAAACATTCGTAATGACATTCATTTGCGCCATGTGTGCGAACAAACAATTCGCAACCGTTTGAGAGAAGCCGGTCTTCGTTCTCGTGTTCGTGCACAAGTATCAAGACTCACACTCGTACATCGCCAAGTACGTTATCAATTTGCGCGCGATCACATAAATTGGACCGCTAGGGATTGGAGAAATGTATATTTCTCCGACGAATCACGTTTTTGAATTTATGGCAATGATGCTCGTATACGTACTTGGCATCGACGAAATGAACGCTATGATCGACGTTGCGTTATGCCAATACGATCCTACAACGGCGGTTCCGTGATGGTGTGGGGGTGTATATCACTTACAAGACGAAGTGATCTAGTGATCCTGCCACCTCCGGCAATGACGGGTGTTCGTTATATCAACGATATTCTACGACCACACGTTTTGCTATTAAATCGAACCTGTCGGAACTTTATTTTTATGCAGGACAACGCTCGACCTCATACGGCGAATATAACGCGACGTTTTTTTCAACGACACGCAATTAGACTGTTAAATCATCCCGCCAATAGCCCGGACTTAAATCCAATCGAGCACATTTGGGATGAAATGGAACGACGATTAAGGCGTCGCGAGGAACAGCCGCGAAATTTAGAAGAATTGGGAGAAATTTTAACGGAAATTTGGCACAACATTCCGCAAGATCGTATTGCAAGATGTATAAATATGCGAGAACGCTTGCAAGCAGTAATTGATCAGAGAGGAGGAAATACACACTATTGAACTCTCATGCGCGCGAGCGCATACACACACAGCAGAGAGGGTTTGGAGTCATTAAATACTGCAGAAGTGACGAACTGCGGGGTCCTTATCTCTGCTGTGATACATACATACACACACACACACACACACACACACACACACACACACACACACACACACACACACACACACACACACACACACACACACACACACACACACACACACACACACACACACACACACACACATCACACACACACACACGATGTGCAAAAATCCGACCGACAACCTCCACGTGGTGCACATTGGGTAATGCTAATGTCGGCGGTAGACGTCATTTTTCGGAAAAATGTACTGTAAAAAATGTATATCTTCAAAGTCTTGTAACTCGGTCAAAAAAAATCGTAGAGAAAACTTTAAAAAAAGCATTTTGTAGAGAAAATGTCATACTTTATGGCACTTGCATTGGATTTGTCGAGAAAAATTTTTTTATTGAGCTACAGGCTGTTAAAAATACGTTATTTTAAGGAAAAAACAGTGTATCTTTTTTGGGGCATAGTACTAAGAAATTGAGAAAATTTTTGAAAACCATTAACAGCATGTTAAAGCTGGAACTTCGAGCTTTAAAATGGTTTTTTGATTTTTTGTCTACGATGATTTTTCACGGAGTACGGATATCATTTGTAAAAAATGCAGGTTTAGCTTCAAAGTAGCGTAACTCGGTCAAAAAAAATCGTAGAGAAATTTTAAAAAAAGCATTTTGTAGGCAAAATGTTGTAGTTTATGAAGCTTTACTTGAATTGTTCGAAAAAAATTTGTTGGTCGAGCTGCAAAGTGTCAAAAATACGAAATTTTAAGGAACAAAACAGGGTGTGCTTTTTTACTGCATAAGACAAGGAAGTTAAAAGAATTTTGAAAATCTGCTGATAGAGCGTTAAAGTTGGATCTTCAAGCTTCAAAATGCTTTTTTTATTTTTTATCTACGATGATTTTTCACCGAGTTACAGTCATTTGAAAATAGCCTAATTTTTGGTGTCTGGAAAGTGTTCCCTATTTTCTTTTGAGTAGTGTATATATATATATATATATATATATATATATATATATGATAGTATATATTTACATTAGGGTGGTCCTTATTTATATAGGAAATTTTTTTTTTTTCAATTTAAATAGTAGGACCCCCTAGTTCTCTTTCATTATACAAAAAAACAACCCATATAAAATTTTAGATCGATCGGATAATATTAACCTGTGCCCCATCGAATTTAAATTTGAAAAAATCGATTTTTTAATTCTTTTAACTAATCAGTTTCTAAAAATTATGTTACGATTAAATAAATACCAAAATTGTGTAATATAGAACTTGTTTATTTATTTTATAAGTACAAAATCTGATATTTATAACTATAAGTATGGTTTATTTAACGTCTCTCGACTATGTCCTGGATACCTTTTACGATAATCTTGTACCGCCTACAAAAGAAAGAACATTAAATTATATATAATAAAAATTAACAAAAATAGAGGCACAATACAAATGGAAAAGTTGAAAAAATATCAGAAACGAGATCTTGCAAACCTGTAAAATAAATTGTTTTTGAGATTCGTCATACGTAAATTTTGAGTTAAACTCTTCCATCAATTTTACACCTCTTTCCGCTGTATCGTTTACCACTCTCAAAGAATTTATGATTTTCCTTCCTTTTTTATAACTATCCTGATCTTTCCAGTGCATAGGATCTAGTTGTAGAAAATCTTGAGAAATTTCGAACCTACCAAATAATTTTTTCGAATTATTCGTAATTATTTCCTGGGGAAGATCTTTATTAAGGAAGTATTCCAAATCATCTAATTTGATAAATAGTTTCTTTCTCATTTCTTCTGGTTCTTTATCGTTTTTTTCGTCCGCTTCATTTGTTTCTCTGTCCAGAAGTATCTTTTGTGCTATATCTCTTCTCTCTTCATCACTTATTCTTTCATCAAATATAGAAAAAGCCGCACATTCTTCATTCAAATACCATAAATGGTTAATAAACTTATTAATTGCTTTTTCCGCAACTAATTTGTCGTCGATCTTATAAGCTATCAATTTTTTTAGAAAATTGATATCGTTAAGAGGAGCTTCGATCGCGTTCGGAGCAGAAAACCATGCCTCTGCATAGCATTTTATTATAAAACAACAAATCCGTCTTAGAGCTTTTTCCTCCTTATGGGTTAATTTGAATTGTTGTCTAAACATATATATTTTTAAGCAATATATTGCTTTGGCCATCCATCGAGCTAAATGACATGCTCCAGGCTGATGAAAATGTATTCCTCGTGATGGTGTCTCTCCTAAGAATATTATAATTAATTCTAAAAATTCTTGATAATCGTCACGAGGTAGATCTTCTTCAATTTTTTTTTTAGCATAGAGTAATATCTCATTTGCATCGTCTTTTAACATTTCTCTAACACTTGCATCTGACAACCATGTTAAATATTGCGTTTGGTCAATATCTTTCCATGTATTTTTGAACCTTTTGAATAGGGGTACGTCTGGTCCTTTACTAGGAAAAAGTTGTATTTCGTCAAATACGCCTTGCAGTACAATTTCGAAAATGTGATGACGGCAAGCCAGAAATAAAATATCACGATCCAGTTTTTGTTCCAAAAGATAACATGCACCTTTCAAACGACCTGTATTGCTTGCAGTGGTATCAAAAACGACAGCTTGAACAATATCTAATAATGACCATTCGTGTAAGGTATCGTAAACAGCCGATGATATTTCACGTCCAGTTCCCGACGAAAGTTCAGGAACTCCTAAAAGTTGCTCTACGTTTGGAGCTGTAGCTATGACTGGAAGACGATCAACATTTTTTTTTCCAGTAATGTCTGGAAGTATCTTAGAATCCCAATGAATAACCACAAAATTTAAATTCAAATTGTAGAATTTTGACTTTACATCCAGTGAGATCTTTTTACGATAATATTCTCGAGCTGTCTTAATGGAAGTTCGATTAATGACGAACTCTTGTGGATTTAAATTGATAGCATCTACGCAAGCTGTCAATATGTGAACAGCGTCCCTATCACTAATTTTACATCTGTCTAATGCTGCTGAGAGTCGAGCAGTCAAAATATTTTTTCTAGCTCTTTTACTTTTTGACAGCTTAGGACTCGAAGAAAAATTATTTTCTGTTTCCGTTTCTGCATATTCTTCACTTTTTGATGTGCCGGGTTGGCTAGAAAATGGTATATCTGTTTCAATTTCCATTTCCGACTCGTTAGAAGAATCAGTAAAAGAAGACAGATAATCATGTACTGAAATATATAGAAAAAAAATAAAAGGTTGTATTAAATTACATCTCACATCACAATTGCAAGGACGCAAGATAAATACAGAATTACTGGAAAGAAAAAATTCTAACACTAAAAGTTACTTTGTAGAATTATATTAAATAAATGTCAGTTACCTGTACTTGCAATTTCACAATATTGTTTTCTTCTTCTTTGCAATTCCTTTTCTTCTTGCGCAGCTTTCTTCAATTCGGCAGTAGTTAATTTCATATCTATTCCCAACATACAACCAGGTCGTCCATTTTTCCTTTGCATAAGTAAAAATTCCTTATCTTCATTGATTTTTATTATATCTAATGCATTAGCATGTGCTATATCAAAGAGATTATTTAAGCTGTCTTCAAATTCTTTCTCTTTTTGTCTACAAGATATACTCGCTCGCGTTTTATGCTTTCCCAGCTTTTTGAAGTTTTCATACAGCTTCTTGCATTTTTTAATACAATCAGAACGATCTTGAGTTGGTATACGAGCCTTTTTCCAAAATATTAAACATTCGTCAATTACAAGAGAAGCACTGTCATGTAAGTTTAATTTCACTTCACGCATATTGTAAAACAATACACTTAAAACATCTCTTTGGCATGGTAATTTACTACCAGTAATTTGTTTTCTCATTGAACCGACAAGAAAAATAGGTTTTCGTGACATTTTCAAATTTGAAGAATAATGTATCAATGTAACTACTACGGTGTGGACGATTCGTGCACGATCCTGTTTCTGAGCGCCTCTGCGTGCGAGTTGTGTGTGTTAGTGACCGTGCACCAGCAAGAATTGACAATCGTCACACACACGAACACACATTGATTCGCACATTGCGGTTCTCCGTGCGCGACATAGGAACGTGTACGAACATCCGCAGCTTAGTAATTACAAAAAACAATTTTTATTTTTAAAATCAGCTGGCTAAGTGTACAGCGTTGTTGCCACAAAAAACAAAAGTCGACAATTATACTATTAACAATTATTATTACAATTATATTACCAATTTTTTTATTTGTTTTATCGTGTGTACAATTGACTCTTTGTACGACAAAACGAATGAAGGGAAGAACGATGTAAGTCCAATTTCTTTGAAAATGAGTTTGACACTTGTACAATTATTTTAAATTTTGGGTCCTATGGGGCACGGGTTAATATTTACTGATCGGTCCCAACTTTTGCAAGAAATAGTTATTTATATAATGGAACAAATTGAAGGGGTCCTGCATAAAAATATGTTAAGTTCGAAAATAAGGACCACCCTAACTTACATATAATAAGTTTAAGCTACTTTTTATTAATAAAAGATTAATAAAAATATTATATATATATATGTAACGCTGGTACTTTCTCGGTGTCGGTTACGGGATTTTAGGTTCAGGACCGGATGCTCGGATGTGCTCGCCGGATGTCCGGGTTCGTGTCGAAATGATAACGCTGTATTTTGGTAGTAAAAATGAAAGAGGTCAAAATATATTTAGCTATGCTTTAGTACAAAATGAAATTATACAGTTCCGATATCGTTATCGGATAATACTGAGCTCCTTGTACAACATTACGGCCCTCAATTGCGCGGTCGTCGGCCCGCGTGAAATCAAGAGAACAATCACGTGGTAGTCGAATAGTGTCGCGGCACTTAACGGCGCGGTCGTCGGCCCGCGTGAATTTAAGAGAACATGTCGCAACGTATTTGCGCGGGACTTAATATCTAAACGGAAAGGACTTTAACAATTCGGAAACGGACGGACAGTGACTAGGCGCTTTGCGCGCGGAAGTAGCAAGCGGGGTTGCTCGGTTTAACAACATAGATCTATATACAAAGTTCGCGGCGGAACGTGCGATGTCGGAACGGACTCGCGGTTATCGCAATGTAACGACTCGGATGAGTCGTGTGATCTACGGACGGCTTCGGTTTACGCTCTATGCGTACGGTATCCGTTTGTTAGAGTGGCCGCGCGGCGGTCCACTCTAATGCCGTGCTCGGGGCCCGATTGGCCCGTGCGGTTGACCGGTTACGGTCTCGGTACTCGACGCCCTCGCGCTGTGCGCGGGCTGTCGACGGGGTCGGCCGGTTCGGCTTCATCTCGCGGGGTTAGCCCGGGAGGTACGGTGGCGGACACTGGAACGGTGTCGGCGCGGACGGTCCCCGAGAATTCCCGGGGACACTCGGAACGGTCTGGTCGGAGTGGCCGGACGACGAGAATGCCCGTCGTCCGGCTGTACGGAAACGGAATTGCCGTGCGGGGAGAATACCCGCCGTACGGCGCAACGGATTCGGATCGGATTTAGCCGGACGTACGGGAATGCCCGTCGTCCGGCCGGACGGTCCGGATTGGCCGCGTGACAAGAATGCCCGTCACACGGCTGATCGGATTGGATGGCCTGCGCGACGAGAATGCCCGTCGCGCGGCTGAGCGGATCGGATTGGCCGAGCATACCCGGCCTCGGGGACGACGGTTTTACCCGTCGCGGGAAGGTTGGAACGAGAATGCCCGTTCCCGAGGAGGTGCTCGAGAATCCCCGAGCTAGGAGGCGCCGAGTATGCCCAGCGCTGGAAAGGATCCGATGAGATCGGATGTTCGGACGGATCTGATCTCGGCTGCTCGCTGCCGGCTTATATAGCAGTCCGCGCGGTCGTATGTACTAGTCAGCGCGCGTGGTGGGGCCGGCCGGAGTAGGGACGCTTGCCGAGCGTGGCGCGCGGCACGCATGGTAGCGCGTGATCGCGGCATGCTTAGCTGAACGCGCGCGCGTGTTTGATCTTACGCGTTGCGTTCGGCGGCGGAAAGGCGTAACGTTACATATATATCTGTCGAGAAGTAAAAACAAAATTAAAATTTATTAAACTTATTACGTAAAATCTTTTGCTGATTATTAAACCAAGTTTTTACTTATAGTTCGCGTTTGTAAACAAGGATTAGCTGCTATTAGTGCTGCAATTTCCTTTGTTGTAGGGCATTTATAAGAATTTAAATATGCATTAAATTCTTTTAGTACTATATTCTTCTCTTTAGCATTCCAACGTACGTTTGCACTTTATTTGTACTTTATTTTCTGTAATTAAAAAAATAAATTTTTTTAAATAGTTAGATAATAGATTTAAATGATTATTCTTTATTAGTACATAAAGCAACGTAACTTTTATTGAGTATATATACAATATATACATATATATATATAAAGAGAGAGATAGGATCCGAAAGAAGGAGGTTGTGGAATACCATTTTGTTTTTTGACAATAACTCAGTAAATATTAATGCGACACAATCCTAACCAACGTTAGTTCATTATATAGAGTTCTACCAATCAACCTATAGTTAGAACTTGATATAAAAAATGGGTATATAGAACGAATGTAATTTACAATTTACTGAAGAGGGGAAAAGGGATGCATTTGTAAAATAGCAGAGAGATCGTGGAATACTAGCAACTAATGTCATGAAAGGCTTTTATTTATAAAAATACAAATTATAGATTTTTTAATTTTTTCGACACTTAAATGAGTGCCACAAAACAAAGTTTTATGAACATTTGATAATATATATTTTATTTAAAAACATTTTTTTTAAATAGCCTTTTTGGCTTAAAATATTTTTTAAATAAAATTTAAATGAAACTTTTTGAAATAATTTCTTTGCTTCTAGTAAACATTATACAACATTTACAATTGTAAATTCGTAAGAAAGATGCACATGGTGGACGACCATATTTCACAACTATAGCCCACATACAACATAACTTTATTTGTCGAATTTATACACATATTACAATATGTATTAAATTCAATAATATTTGAAATTTACATTTAAGTTTTCAAGTTAGACTAAAGTTAAAAAATTAATACGTATTTCTCAAAAATATGTAAAGAGTATACACCTGTAAAAACTTTGCTGCTAGTAAAATTGAAATTCGGCTTTTATAAAAACACACTAACAAACACTAATGACCAGTAACCGTTTTACAATGCCTAAATAGACTGTAATAAATTAATTTTAACAGTTGCTTTTAAAATTTAACGTGAATTATGAGATATGATATTCCTCTACCACAAATATATTCTACGACCATCGTCCTTCTTCTATAATACAATAGAAATATATATCGTATAAAGTTTAAAAGAATTAATAATAACCATTTCGTACCTTGCACTTTATTATTATAAGTATTATTAATAAAGTCACCATCAGTAATATTACTCAAGCTAATGGTATTATTGCCATTATCTTCATTAATACTGTCATCTTTATCGTTATTGTTATCATCTTTATCACTATTGCTATCATCTTCATCACTACTGCTATTGTCAGTACTATTGATTTTATTATCAGTCTCAATATTGGCTGCACCTATTGCAGCGTTCAGATATTTACTGATGTTGAGAATATCAGCCTCTTTTTGAGGTAATCTGTAGTATTGCTTGTGTATATTCTCTTTATGTCCCATAAAGTTTGCTAATTCGGATACTTCATGTTCTGTTAATTTTAATTTGTGACAATTGGTTGCAATATGTTTCCTGAGAAGAATACCTCGCAATCTATCAGGATGACCAGCTCCGCATTCAGAAGCGAATTTGTGCATTTGATCACAAACTCTTATGCATTTATATCTCTGTTTATGGAAACCTTCTATGCCGAAAACATATGGATTTTTTGGATGTACATTAGCTTCATCTTGATACTGTATAAATAACTGTATACAATTTAAAAGATCATTATTTAATAACACAGGAACAGGTCGAGTTAGTTTTCCTCTAATTTGAAATCGTACCATATTTACGTGCAATTTCTTTTGCTGAATTTGAAAGGGTTTTAAAAAGATCTGGATCACTTTCTTCATTTAAACCTTCATAATTAGAAAAATCTTCTAACAGTACTCTTTGTATTTCACCAGCACGTCTTCTGTTATATATTTGCATAGAAATTAATGAAGTTTGACCTAAAGTTAGCCATACATCATATGAAAATTTTTCTTTCAAACTATTGTATGCTGCATGTCTTTGACTATTAACATAATTGTAAAGTTTTATTACATCGCTCATACTTGGAGCTACTTCTACTTTTCGTCGTCTCACGTGTGCTCTTGTTTCCATTACTGTTTTGTTAACTGAATGGCCAAAATCTTCTTTACGAAGAGAAAGAAAATTTTGAACTAAAGCCTTTTTAACAGGATCTTGATTTTTAATGCACTGTGATAGCCATAACTCGCCAACTTCTTTCAATAATGTACCTAATTGAAATGCTGTGTAAGCAGAACCAAATCGCTGAGTTTCTCAATTATATCGGGCTACTTGATACACAGCTTTAATGCAATCATCGTAATATTTTGGTTGATAAACTGAGGCAAAATCTGTAATTTCATCATTTATTTCTTTTAACGTATTTAGAAACCGTCCAAGTGTTCGTCGTAGTCGATTTCGCATCATATCATGTTGATGCTGCGGTTTATATTTCATACAAAGTTTATTACCATATCGAATAAGTAATTCGTCATATCTTACAAGACGAATAATATGATCTTCTCTTAATATCGGAAAGACCACTTTTTTTAAAGTTTGAGAAGCTATTTTATGAATTCTTCCGACCACGGTTCGTCCAAGGACTGTAATCTTTCGATTTTTAGAATATTTTACATTTAAACGTTTTCGAACATGATTTCGTAAGGTATTTTTGGAAAAAATCCATGACACATGTTGATACATGTTCCATATTCATAAGCCTTTTTGTTAAACTTAATATTTGGTCTTCTGACAACATGTAACTTACCATCATTCAACATTTTGTTTGTATTAAATTCAAATTCTTTTTGTCGACGTATTGTTTCAATAATTTTTTTACGTTTAAGACATCCTTTTGGTAAGTCAGCGAATTTCTTAACATCTTCTTCATTACGGTGTACACTTTCTAAATATTTTGCTATTTTTGATTTCAGTGCTTTACAATAAAAACAGTAATATTTTTTTGTGCCAGTACAAGAATTATCAACTCCAAGATGTGTATCATCACATCCTGACATACCTGTTGCATTTGCCGTTGTTGATAAATTCATAGATTTTCTTAAGCTGATGTTACATACACTCGTTTCATTTGTAAGTTCATCATAGCTTTCATAATCTGTATAACTAGCTGAATCTTCAGATGGTTCGTATTCTTTATCAAAATTATCCTCATCTTCGTTATTTTCCACATTTGTCTGCAGCTCATTCTCCACTTGTTCTGCTATCGTAATATTTTCTATTGAAAATGAAATGTTATTATATGTATATACAATTTTATTAAATATGAAAATAAGTAAAGGAATTTATATGTATTATATATATGTATATAATTTTAATAATATTTTTATTAATAGAATCTTATTTATTGTTAACTAACTTTCCATGTCTTCAATTTTAGGAAAGTTGTCTATCGTATATGTATTATTGAGATCATCCTCCATTTTATTGATTTCGAAAGAAATATTATTAATAATAGAATTTAGTGACAAATCATTTATTTCATTATTATTTAAATTGTCGAATACAGTTAAATTTGATGAATTACTCTCATCAGTTTGATATCTGCAACCAAATATAAAATATTTAATAGTTTCTTCATATGTGCATTAAGATAAATATACTTCGATCCAAATCAGTCATAAAACGCAGAGTTAAAATAAACTTGAACATAATTAAAATATAATTGCTTGACAAATTGAATAACGGTGCTTTATATGAAAACTATTTTAAATTATTTTAAAGAAAATTTGTGTAATACATTCAGCAATATAATTCATAAAACATAAATTATACAGGATGTCTGATAATTAATTATTAAGCTCTCGCATAGAGATAAAATGAACTAAACTGAATCGAAAAGTCCTGTACTATTTTCGCAATAGCTAATGATTTATTAATTTATAAAATTAGCCGAATTTGCTTGATCTATTGTCAAATTTAAGTGCGCGGTGAAATGCGGCCGTTTTGCGATCGAGATTGCTACGTGCGCAGAAGTTGTTGTTTATAAACGGTATTGGATTTAATTAGAGCGACGCGTAGAGCACACTTTTAAAAATTTTCTCGTACACTTAGCAACCACTAGATGATCGCATCTTAATTATTCCTGTTTGCTCATAAAATATTTATTTGTATATCTATATCATGTATATTGTTTTAATTTTATTGTAAATTGATAGCATTGACACAATGCTGTATCATGCATAATTTACATACTTGTTCCTAAGAAAGTATATTGCTGCTTGAATATTTCATATTTCTGAAATAATATTGAAGTAATTATAATTACAAAATACTTTCTTAGAAACAAGTATGTAAATTATGCATGATACAGTATTGTATCAATGCTATCAATTTACAATGAAATTAAAACAATATACATAAAACAGGAATAATTAAGATGCAATCACCTAGTGGTCATTGTTGCAAAGTGTAAATAATTTATTAATTATTTGCATTTTATTAAATATTAAATTATCATTTTTTTTATTATTATTAAGGGAATTTTATTACCTGCATACTTCCGGTTCAATAATCGTTTCAGATTTATTTATTTTTTCAGATGTTATTTGCTCACTAAAATTTTCATTAAAGTTTTTACAAAATGCGCGATTAAATGCAGCAAATAGAAGTAGTAAGACTATGCCGATTCTAATGCTGGAGCAATGAGGGGGGGTGAGGGGCGAGGGGGGAATGTAGGCGCGGGGGTGTACGTACCGCGGAGTGGGTGGTGACCCGCAGGGTCTGACGTGCGAGGTGGGTGGTGACCCGCAGGGTCTGACATGGGAGGTGGGTGATGACCCGCGAGACCTAACTTGGGAGGTGGGGGTCAGCCCGCTGAACTGACCCGCGCGTGGGAGTCAGCCCGCGGTCCTACCCGGGGAATGATACATGGAGTGGATGGTGATCCTCAAGATGCAGTGGGTGGTGTCACCCACTGATCTAGAGGTGGGATTGAAAGGTGGGGGTAAGCCGCGCGGCAGAGCGGTATGTACCGCCGAGGATGATGTTGGGGAGAGAGAGGAATCCCATGGCTTTGAACCGGCGTGTATTTTTAAAATACCGCGACGATTTCAGCGGTGGTTTTTCCGCGGCGGTTCTCCGCGGCGGTTCTCCGCGGCGGTTCTCCGCGGCGGTTCTCCGCGGCGATTTCGCGGCGGTTCTCCGCGGCGATTTCCGCGGGGCCCGCCGCCGCCCGCGCGCAATTTTCGCGGGGCCCGCCGTCGCCGCCGCCGCCGCCGCCGCCGCCGCCCGCGCCCGCCGCCCGCGCCCGCCGCCCGCGCCCGCCGCCCGCGCCCGCCGCCCGCTGCCGCTAGCGCGCGAAATCAGCGGACAGAGAAAATAAAAAACGTTCGAGAGATATAGAATATTCTTTATTAGAATTATATTTGCTGATGCAGCTCTCAAGCATGGCCTTGCCGTGTATTTTGACAGCGGCTCATCACAAAGGTATCGAATTACATCGAAGACGAATCGTACGATGTATCATTAGCCTTGAACACGTATGGTTCGCACACGCCGCTGCAAGTATGCACCGCGCGCAAGTCTCCTTCTGCTCGATCGAGATTTTTAATGTAGAGTGTCACACACTGATGCAAATGTATACGAATGATCTAGAATATTCTATGGGATCTTCGAGTGGTGGGGATACATCTTTCATGCCCCCGCTAGATGATGCAATTTTTCGTCAGACAAAAGAACGTATAATAGATATGTAATTAGCGCTCGGACATCAGTAGATGTCTTTGAAGCGTATCGAATCTATCATCGGCGGTCAAAGAAATTTCGCTGGATCCAATTGATCAGTGGCCGGAAATAATAATGCGCTTTTTGGAAGTTTACATCAAGAACGCGTTCTGCACATACTGTAATTCGTGTAAATAAAAAATTTGCGAGTGCTCCGAGACATCGTATAGTACGTGCTAATAATTGAAAATGGAGAACATTGAACGCGAACTGCTCGAGCAATGCTCGCAGATCACTACTCAAGAGGAGTGTCGTGCATGGGTAGAACAATGCGAAAAGTGCCTCGCACATCTCGAAGAATGTTGTAGCAGTGCCAAACGTCCTCGACTCACCGTTGGCTCCAGACAATCTATAGTGGCGAGAATCGCGCGACTCGCGGGTGCAAAAGCGCAATTAGAAAGACGTTTCGCGCACGTTGGAGGTGGTGCGCACGCTAGCACCAGTGGCAAAAGATCGCTCATCTGGCGCGAGATCGAGGCCGCGTTTGAATCACGTATTCTTATGGGTGCTGTCATAAACACCGATTATATTGAACCGCGGCATTTCTTGGAAGACGCTAGTGATTTGGTGATCGAACAAGTGCGAGACGCTATCGCGAAACATGGAAATGTGAAGGTGAATACCGTATTCAACGGTAAATTTGTAAACATTCGTGACGACCGCGATAATAAAAGTCTCGCGACGAAGAACTATGAACTATACAGAGCGTCAAATTTGCGCGAATGGTACGAGCAGCGTGTAATCGAAGTGATATTAGCGATGCTCGACGAGTTTCAAGAACGCGATAGCGGCTGGGCTTTACACCGAATCCAAAACTTAATGGTGAATATAAACAAACTTAATCCCATGCACGCGGGATGTTACTTCAAATTGTCGAAGGAAGCAAGCGACAAGCGTGCAATAATTAATGTGCAATCACAAGACAATGCTTGCTTCGCGTGGTCGGTGATGGCTGCCCTGTACCCCGCCAAAAATCATGCAGAACGGGAGTCGTCGTACCCACATTATTCGACTGTGTTAAAGTTTGACGATATACAATTTCCAATGAAAGTAAAAGACATTGGAAAATTTGAACGATTAAACAACGTGTCTGTGAGTGTGTACACAACCGAATTGGACAAAGAAGAAAAGATAGAATACGTTGTACCATTACGACTGACCGAAGATAAGAAGGGGAAACATGTCAATCTCTTCTATGTGGAAGATGAACACGACGTCACCCACGGCCACTTTGCGTGGATTAAGAACCTGTCGCGACTGGTCAGCTCACAGCTAAACAAATACGGACACAAGAAATTCATCTGCGATCGGTAAGTGTAATAATATAAAAAAATTTTCACACTTTTAATTATTGTTTAGTAAAAAAATAATTTGTTTATTACAGTTGCCTGCATTACTTCCACTTAGAGAAAAAATTGCAATCGCACGAAACGGAGTGCAAGAAAATAAATGACTGCGCCATCATACTACCGAGAGAGGACCAGAAATGGCTAGAATTCGACTCATACAACAACAAGGAGCGCGTACCATTTGTAATTTACGCTGATTTGGAGTGCGTATTGAAGAAGATGGAGAAGAACGAAACAGAGAACACGTCGAGTTTCGCGTATCAACACCACGAGGTATACAGCATAGCTTACTATGTTAAATGCTCGTTCGACGACGCGTTATCGATGTATCGTTTTCGCCGCGATAAGGACTGCGTCGTGTGGTTCGCGAAAGAGTTAGAAAATCTTGCGCATGATATGAAAGCCCGAATATCCGCCAATGTTCCAATGGAACAATTAACTGTACAGCAGAAAGAGGCATTTTTAAACGCGACAAATTGTCATATATGTGAAAAACCGTTTATATCAGATACGGGCCTTACCCGTAACGAGTGGCTTGATAATCGGCGGGTGCGTGATCACTGTCATTTGACCGGTAAGTATCGCGGTCCTGCCCATAATAAATGTAATATAAATTATAAGAATACGTACGTTATTCCAGTCGTTTTTCACAATTTGAGCGGTTACGACGCGCATTTTATAATAAAAGAAATTTCTACCGCATTCGAAGGCAAGATCAACCTATTACCGATTAATAAAGAAAAATATATTTCGTTCACTAAACACGTCGCAGCTACCGGTGTAGGAACAAAATCGGGCGAAGTACGAAATTGTATACGATTTCGATTCATCGACTCATATAAATTCCTAAGTGCGAGTCTCGAAAAATTGGCGTCGTTTCTAGGTATTGAACAATTAAACATTACTCGTTCCGAATTTTCCACATTGTCAAACGAGGATTTCGAACTTCTCACGCGCAAAGGCGTTTTTCCGTACGAGTACGTTGATGATGCTGAAAAGCTTTTAGAAACGCGTTTACCACCGCGCGAATCTTTCTACAGTTTACTGAGCGGACAGACGGTATCAGAGCATGATTACGCTCATGCCGAGAACGTATGGCAACGGTTCGCAATTGAAACGCTGGGCGAATACAGCGATTTATATTTGAAAACAGATGTCTTATTATTAGCAGACATTTTCGAAAACTTTCGCGACAAAAGCATGCAGAGTTACGGTTTGGATCCCGCGCATTACTATACATTGCCAGGCTACACGTGGGATGCAATGTTGAAGAAAACGGGTATAAGATTCGAGTTGCTTACGGACATAGAAATGCTACTCTACGTGGAACGTGGAATTCGTGGCGGTTTAAGCCAGTGTTCGGGTAGATATGCGAAGGCTAATAATAAGTACATGAAATCGTACGATCCGTCAAAACCGTCGATCTATTTGATGTATAATGATGTGAATAATCTGTATGGGTGGGCAATGTGTCAACCGTTGCCATACGGTGAATTTAAATGGGTCGAAAACGTTGACAATTTCGATGTAAACGCGATCGCATTTGACTCGGACACCGGATATATACTGGAAGTCGACCTTGCATATGAGAATCAGCTGCACGATCGACACAGTGACTTACCGTTTTGTCCTTCGAGCGATAAGCCTCCAGGGTCAAGGCAGAAGAAATTACTAGCGACAGTGCATGATAAAAAGCGTTACGTCATCCACTACCGCAATCTTCAACAGTGCACGCGTCACGGGCTTCGAATCGTAAAGATACATCGCGTACTTCAATTCGCTCAATCTACCTGGCTCCGCGATTATATAGAATTAAATACAGAGTTTCGAACGAACGCGAAAAATGATTTCGAGACAAATTTATACAAATTAATGAATAATGCAGTTTTCGGTAAAACCATGGAAAATGTACGTAATCACGTTAATATAAAATTAGTAACTCAATGGGAAGGCCGTTACGGGGCAGAGGCCATGATTGCTGCTTCGAATTTTCATAGTCGCAGCGTTTTCGCAGAAAATCTGGTTGCCATAGAAATGCGTAAACTATCGGTAAAATTTAACAAACCAATATATGTCGGTATGTGTATTCTCGACATTTCGAAAATCTGTCTTTACGAATTTCACTATGATTATATTCTGCCATTGTATAAAGATAAATGTAAGATACTCTATACAGACACAGACAGCCTCATCTATGTCATTGAGTGTGACAATGTGTACATGGATATGAAACGTAATATCGCGAGATACGACACGAGCGATTATCCCGCGGACAATGAATATAATATACCTCTTGCGAATAAGAAGGTTCCAGGGCTAATGAAAGACGAGAATTGCGGCAAGATTATGACCGAATTTGTAGGGCTAAGAGCAAAAATGTATGCGGTGAAAGTAGAAGGGAAAAAGGATACAAAAAAGGCGAAAGGTGTAAAGAATAGCGTTGTAGAACGAACTGTAACGTTTGAAGATTATACGCGTTGCTTGCACGACGGGATAGAAATGACTCGTCAGCAAGCGTGTATACGTTCGAAGCTCCATGATGTACACACAATCAAAGAGAAAAAGATTGCTCTCAGCCCGTTCGATGACAAGCGTTACATCTTGCCTGATTCTACTGAAACATTGCCTTGGGGACATTGGCGTATAACATCGTAACACATTTTTTATACTTTTTTAATACTTTATTTATAACATTGCATATTACTATAAGACAATTAATGCGATGCTTATTATTAATTTAAGTTGATTCTGCGTGACTCATTAAACAATATATAACAATGTAAGTTGATAATATTTCATGACTTAATATTATAACAATAAAAGGTGATACTTTTGTGTGATTTATTATTGTAAAAAAAATGAAAGGCGACATTTTTGCGTGACTTATTGTTATTACAACAACATTTAATGTAGATTAATTTTGCGTGACTTAGTACGAGTATATTCTTTCCGCTCTTTTGTATACGTTTGTGTATATTTAACGTTGCTTTGAATATATTTTTTACAATGTTTTTTCTTACAAATATATGTGTGTATAAAATCAAACAATGTCTCTTTTGTTTATCCACGAATTATGCGATCCATCGAATCCCAGCCATTTCACGTAGACTTTATCTCCTTTCTTTCTCAAAATTTTCTCGACAAGGAAAACGTCCGGATACTTCGCTTGATGTAATTCATGTTCGTAGAAAGCGCCTGCGATGCTTTTTCCACGATAATCTTCGAGGAGGTATGTGACGGGGTTCGTTCTTTGCACTTTAACGATCGTAAACACCTCGGTGGTCCAATTTGGTGTAAAGTTTTTCTCAAAAATTGTCTTGTGCTTGCTCACGCATACCTTAGCTCCGACCGTGAATTTTGCAGGAGCAGCGATCTTAACGTGACTATACACAGTGTTCAACAGCTTTTTAGCCGACGCCGGCGTTACATCCACAGGTCGCATGCCTATCGTTCTATGCAGCGTGTCGTTGTATTCGGAAACCAGACGCGGTAGCTCGTCGACCCACTTGTAAGATCCTTGCAACGTAAACATCTTCCACATCTTATCTTTCAAAGTTCTATTGAAGCGCTCGATTATCGATGCTTTTAACACCGAGTACGTGGAATAATGATTAATATGGTGTTTTCTCAAGAGTTTCTGCACATCGGCGTTGTAAAACTCTTTGCCCATATCCGTTTGCAAGTTGCGTGGACATCTTCCGCTCTTCCAAATTATCTCGGCGATGACGTCAGCCGTCTCTTTTCCGTTCTTAATCTTCATCCCTAGTGCCCATGCGAATTTGCTCAGCGCATCGATCATGGTAAGTATATAATGATGACCTCTGTTAATATTCGAATACGGACGCATCTCGACGATATCCGCTTGCCACAAGTCGTCGAATCCTTTGATTACAACACGTCTTCGTGGAAAATGTCTTCGAGCAGATGCATGCAATTTCTCGACGAGGCGTCGTCTCTCGGAGCTAATTCTCTTCGATGAACTCATGTTTTTTCGGTGTGTAAACTCCCGATGTAATGTATATCAGCTTCGTTTATTTTCTATCATCCTTCAGTAACCATTCCTTGTCTTCCGGTCTCTGTCGATTAGATAATTTTTCATACTCATTCTTCACCCGGTCTACGACCGTTCGATATCCATCCTTTACACGGTCTTGAGTCTTTTCATAACGATCCTGAGCCGTGTGATATTTATCTGTCAACCGTTCTTGAACCGTCCGATTTTTATTTAAGAACTGTTCGAAATCATTCGTCAGTCGTTCGTACCCGTCTTTGCGACGTTCCTCCTTGCCACTCATTTTTTATTACAATGCTCGCACGTCCTTCTCAAACAGAGTCAGTCTCTCGTCTGACTCCTTTCGCGGGTACACGATTTAATTTATAATAATGCCGGCCTCACGAAGTTCCTCGATAATGGACAGCATCTCGTTGCCATGGGCGTCGTTGCCCGCTCTATATGAAGCTTCGAGTAATTGCAATCGATCCACTAGCTCGATGGGATCGTCCCAGTGCACGTAATCGATCTTATTATCGTTTAGTATCATAGCGCGAGGTATTCCCTTTCCAGATTTGTTCTTTCTCTTTGGTGTAGATTCAATTGACATCAATGGCGCAATCACGTATTTATACTTGTATCCTCTGTTGCCCCGCAGTCGACTCTGCGCGGTGAAATTTTTTCTATGTACGTTTGTAGCCAACAATATGCTCTTGTACTTTTGCAAATCGTCCTCCTTATAGAGAACATCATCGGGCAATCTCTTAAAAATCAACTCATAAAGACCGGGTGTGCCAACGTATCGCACGCCATCGATAATAATGTTATCATTGATGTCCACGTCAAACTTTTTATTACCAAGCATCATTTCGTCCCTGTCGAGACGAACGCCATATATGGTGTCTATACTTTTCTCCGATCCAACACCGCTGAGGAACTCGCCGATGTACTTTGGACCGAGCGGACCCAAATGTTGCGACAACGTTTTTCGACCTTCCAACGTTTGCATCTGATGGTGAATAGATTCCGAATCATTGTTCCGAATGAATCGTCTGTGGTTTCGAAGACGTCTTCGAGAACCTTATTCGTTGATGTTGCCGCTCCAATCGTAGGTGTTTTCGTCGACGGTCCTGGCGATTCTATCATTGTAGAATGAAGCACAGGTGAATCCAACGCGACGTTAGAACGTTTCCTTTCTCCCGATGGTAATTTTGAATATTTGTGAGATGCTCCATCATCGTCGTCGTCTTCGTCGCTATCCCTGTGTTTTTTCTTAGTATGTTTCGACTTTTCCTCCTTGATATCCTTAACCTCTCTCTTAATCGGCTGGGATTCCTCGACAATCTGTTTCAGAGGTTCGACGATAGGCTTGAAACGTCTCTCCATCGCGATATCCTCCTCGATTTTACCGGTTTTTAGTGCGCGATGCTTCTTGCGGATAGCCTGGCTCGTCTTTTCAATTTCTTTCGCGAGTTTCTCGCGATTACGTATATTAGCCATGATGAACGTCTCTGTTCAAGGTATCGAGAACAACTAATCGTTTCGCGGTACCGCAAACTCGTTAAATCCTCTTCTGTATCGTCCATTAGTGAGCGAGCTATCCTTGTCTATCACTAGAAATCCGTATTCGCGCTGCCAACAATCACGGCACAATGCGCAAAATTCGTCGTACGACATGTCGGTGTTCACGTGGTCATTGTAAACGTGTCTCAAGTTGGTACCATCCTGTTTAAACAGGATTAGGAGATTGGCATTATCACGAATCAGATGTTTCGGTATCCTCGCGTATGTTTGACAAAGGTAAAAGCAGTTGACTGAAGAGTGGCGACCCATTGAAAAGTATTCTCTGATCGCATCTTGCTTATCGCACGCAACGTCGTCGAAGACGAAGATCGAATTCGGACGAGCCTCGATTGGCGGAACGACATCGCTATTATTTGAGAACGTAAAGTATCCAATTTCGTCGATCAATGTCAACAGATTTTCGAGATATCGATATTTTGGCTGCTGTAGCGACTTTGAATATACGTAAACATTCTCGAAACGTACACCATGCGGACTCTCGAACTGACTTATAAGAACGTTAGTCTTGCCGCACGAAGATGGGCCCGCAATTATGGCGCGGATGGCACTCGGCAGCATTTCACCATGTTTCCGCAACTGCGCGCTCTCCCCCATTATTCGCAATTTCTCGTCGCAGTTTGTGACGCGTATCGTACGCGACTGCCGCACGAATTTCATGTTTAACACTAAACTCGCGTGACACCTCGAGCACCTATATATAGACGCGCGAAACCTTGAAGCGCTCATTAGCGAAAAAATGTTTCTCGCGTTGTCATCTCCCTGCCATGTTCTTGATCTAAGCACTGGACAGTTAGAGTATATACCGAAGATTGTACTTTTACGCGTGTGCGGCAACTACATCGATCATCTTTGGCCAAGACTTCCGAAACATATACAGGCGGACCGTGAGGTTGGAACGTATCGTCGCTGCAACGAGCATCACAATCAGCCGTGACAGCGGACGCACATTGACAGTCCCGCGCCGAGAATTAAGGACTGCGAGGAATGTCAGCGTCGAGCAAAGGCTGCGTCGGAGGTCTGCTGAATCGAGCGATAAACGCGCTTCCTTTCGAATTACATATTCCCGGCTATCAGTTTTGCGGTCCGGGCACGCGGTTGAAGAAACGATTAGCTAGAGGTGACAGAGGCGTAAATCCATTGGACGCAGCGTGCCGCGAACACGATATTGCGTACTCTCTTAGCAACGAACTCGTCGATAGACACGCGGCGGATAAGGTGCTCGCCGATAAAGCGCTGGGACGCGTCATCGCAGGAGATTCGATTATCGGCGAAAAAGCCGCCGCTGCAGCCGTTTGGGCAGCGATCAAGGCCAAGACCAAGATCGGCATGGGTATGAAGGCGAAAAAGAGGTAAACAACGACGAAGAAAAAACGAATCCTTCCGTCGGCGAAGCGAGGTGGTATGTTACCGATCCTGCCAATCTTGGGCGCGATTGGATCATTAGTCGGAGGAGCAGCCGGTGTAGCGAAAGCGACAAACGCCAACAAAGCCGTGCGACGCCAGCTCGAGGAGCTGCAACGCCACAATCGCGCGATGGAACAGGGTTGCGGTCTACATTTAGCTCCATATAAAGACGGACGAGGATTGTACCTGGGCCCATATAAAGGTGGACGAGGTTTATCAGCGAAGAAGACAAAAAAAACGCCGAAAAGACGATAAGAATGCCCACAGGCGTGACTACTGACGTGCAGTTGAAACAACTGGCGAGACGTATGCGCATACCGTATTTTAGAGGTGTTTTCATGCTCGATGCTTTACCGTCGAATGGCGTACGAAGAAACGAGAGCGCCATCGTTAATCTAGACACTACCACGGGGCCTGGTACTCATTGGGTTGCATACGTAAAAAGGAGCAACCGCGTAATTTATTTCGATAGTTTTGGCAATCTGCGACCGCCTCGAGATCTCGTGCGTTATTTCGGAAACAATGTTACGATTGAGTACAATCGAACGTCCTATCAGACGTACGATCAAAGTTTCTGCGGACAAATGTGCTTGCGTTTTCTTCAAAGAGTAAAATTTTAAAAAGATCGACGTGGTGCCTCAGACTCTCAGTGTAAATCGAGCGCTTTCTCCGTCATGTCGTTGACACTAACGCTCAGCGGAACGAGCAGCGTTCTCGCTGCAAATTATTCACCGCCAATAGATTTGACCGATGGAGACTATGAGCTCGGTCTGACGCTCTTCGAGACTTATCACACGATACCCAACGTGAACGCCTCCAACAATAAGTTCTATTTCGGCAAGGACGACACGGAACTAACGATACCCGAAGGATCGTATGAAATACCGGCCATAAACGAATATTTGAAACGTGCAATTTCGCAGAGACGTCCATGACGCGATGCACCCAATGCGGATGGCACGATTGTCGATGCCACTGTCCGCGGCAACAACGACGATGTGGACGAGGAAGCAGCGTTCCCGATAGTGATTCGCGCAAACCATAACACGATGCGGTGCGAGATTAAATGTGCCTACAGAATATACTTTAGCAAACCAAATAACATTGGATCGCTGCTGGGATTCTCATCGATGCGTATACTGCGATCGCGAAGATGGCACGAATCGGACGTGTCGATAAACATCATGAATGTGAACATTATACGCATAGAATGCAACTTGACCACGGGAGCTTACAGCAATGATGCGCGAGTGCACACGATCCACGAATTTTCACCGAGCGTCGCGCCGGGATATAAAGTCAGTGAAAGACCTTCTCAAGTCATTTACTTGCCAGTGCTCATACGGAGCGTTAGTGACATCACCGTACGCGTTGTCGATCAAAACGGACGATTACTGGACTTTTGCGGGGAGGAAATCACAGTTAGGCTGCACGTTCGAAGGCGTGTGTGATGCTGGTAATAAACGGAGCCGAGCGAGCGCAGAGAGCATCATTTACCGGGCAATCGACTTTATCGGTCAATAATAGATTAGCTGAGAAGAAAAAGCTCAGCGCATCAAACGTTAAATTTTTACAATCACTGGGATTCGCGGTACGAAAATCTTAAAAATGACTATTCTAAACGTCAGAGACGAGCCGATCTTTGACGATCGAATCGTCAAGATTGAAACCCACGCTTATTCGCCGTATGCAAACACAACGTACGGGCACAGCGATGAGATAAGAATACCCATACAACAACAAGATTTGTATACATTGCCGTACGAGAGTTTCCTATACGTCGAGGGGAGAATTACGAAACAGAATAGACCTGAAGGGGCCAGCGGCGACGTGGTATTGGGAAACAATTGCGTGGCTTTTATGTTCGACGAGATAAGATACGAGTTGAACGGCGTCGAAATTGATCGTAATAGAAACGTGGGCATAACCAGCACGCTGAGAAACTATGTAACGCTGTCATCCGACAAAAGCGTGATTCTGCGAAATGCCGGCTGGGAAACGCAGATGACTACCGCTGACGGGTATTTCAATTTCTGTGTCCCGCTCTACGTGCTGTTGGGATTCTGCGAAGATTATAAACGCATAGTGATTAATGCTCGTACGAGTTGATCTTGATACGAGCGCGCAACGATAACAATTGTCTGAAGGGTAATTCGGCGTTGGAGCCCTTTCTCGAGTTGTTTAAAATTCAGTGGCGAATGCCGCATGTGCTCTTGAGTGATATAAATAAACTTTCGATGCTGCGCACTTTGGAGAACGGACGATATCTCAGCATGGCTTTTCGCTCGTGGGATCTTTACGAGTATCCACTATTGCAATGCACTACCAAGCATTCGTGGGCTATCAAGACCGCTACTCAGCTCGAGAAACCGCGTTATGTCATTTTCGCTATGCAAACCGGCCGAAAAAATAACATGTCTGAGGACACGAGCCGATTCGACCATTGCAATTTGACCAACGTGAAACTTTATCTGAATTCTGAATCTTATCCCTACATCGAAATGGATCTTGATTTTGCCAAAAACAAATGGGCTATTCTATACGAGATGTACGCGCGTTTTTGCAAAACCTACCTCGGATACGAGTATCTCGAGCCGAATCTCACCGTCACCAACTTTCTAAACAGAGGTCCGTTCGTAATAATTGATTGCAGTCGGCAAGTTGAATCGATTAAGAGCGCAACCGTTGACGTGCGAATAGAATTCGAAACTAAAGATAACGTGCCGGAGAACACCGGCGCGTATGCACTCATAATACACGATCGCGTGATTCAATATAACCCGTTGACAAACATTGTGCGCAAAATCACCTAATTCTGCGCATATATATATTATACGATACATCTACATGAACCACAGTCTTCGTTTCGACTGCGACATGTCCGTGCCGACGTTCGTGGATCTGCAAGGTTTCCCCCTTGGACGATTAAGGGGTTTCATCGTAAAAGAATTTGCGGCGTTAAGAGGGGGAAACGTTCTCGCGCATTATATCTTTGACAGTCCCCAGCCATGGGATTGGTTGATGAAATCCGAAAGATCCTGTGCTTCCTGGCTCACTGCCTGTCATCATGGACTAAGATGGGGCACCGACGGAGTAGTTCCGTACCGGAAAGCGAGACAAGTGATTACAACTGCAGTACTGGGTGCTGAAAATCCTGACGACAAGGAGATTGTGTACGTCAAAGGGCACGAGAAACGAGAATGGCTGGGAGAATTACTTCTGGACAATCGACGAGAATACGCATACATCGAGAGCCTGGATGTGGATTACGAAGACGTGGATAATTTAAATAATCTAGATGATGCTAATACTTTTCAATGTGGACAACACCGTACGAATAAACATTGTGCGTTACAAAATGTATTCAAACTTTTCAATTGGTGGACACAATTACATGAATAAACATATGTAATATACATTTTTTTTTTATTCCTTTCCCCTCCATTATATCGACGTTTTTTTTTTTCTCTATTACATCAACGTTTCTCCAACGTTTTTTCATGTTTCATTTAGCGTTTCACGTACACTATGCACGTTATGTATAACGTTTTGTTCTTGTACAACGTTGTCGCGAAAACGTGATACCGACGATAATGATGTAATTATTGGAAAGAGTGGGGAAACTATCCCCTCTCCTATACAAAAGATTCAGAAGAATAAACGTGTCGAGACATGTTCAGGGCTACCGATGAAATTGTTGGAGTGGGGGAAACTATCCCCTCTCCTATACAAAAGATTCAGAAGAATAAACGTGTCGAGACATGTTCAAGGCTACCGATGAAATCGTTGGAGTGGGGGAAACTATCCCCTCTCCTATACAAAAGATTCAGAAGAATAAACGTGTCGAGACATGTTCAAGGCTACCGATGAAATTGTTGGAGTGGGGGAAACTATCCCCTCTCCTATACAAAAGATTCAGAAGAATAAACGTGTCGAGACATGTTTAAGGCTACCGATGAAATTGTTGGAGTGGGGGAAACTATCCCCTCTCCTATACAAAAATGCAGAAGAATAAACGTGTCGAGACATGTTCAAGGCTACCGATGAAATTGTTGAAGAGGGTGGGGGGAAGTTATCCCCTCTCCATCTATACGTTTCCAATACAACATTAATAACTGCAAACATCACTATTTGGCGATCAGTATTGCATCAATCGCTCGTTTGAACAGTTTTTGACATCGCTCTTGAAATACATACAATGGCAAACTATTACGTTCCAACCGAGGCGCGTGAAAAGTATGTATTCTTTTGTTATACGATATAAAGACTTTACATTTTATTCATTTATTTCACTCATATCCGTTTCTTTTTTTTAGAGCGTCTTCGAATATACGATATACGCCACGTATACTGGGCAGAAAGTTTGCGCTAACATCAACTTCCTACAAATGGATTGATGTAGCGATCAACGTGGGATCTGTTTCCTGCTCCGTGGAGATATCGCTCGGCGATACACGCGGCAACCGGATTGTCCTACCATACAGAACGTGGAGAGCTCTGTTAGATAAACGTGCGGATTTCGAGCGATTCGTCCAGTCAACCGAAGCACCATCGTTACCGATTTATGACCTTACCGTGCAACTCGTGAAATTGCGTGATGAAAGTATTGTTAAGTTATCTTTACTCGATGCATGTATTTACCTCAAGCCTACAACCATGCTCTTCATGTTTGAACTAGAGCACTGTGTGGAGCATGTATATTATACGCTGCATCAGAGCATTGCAACTGCGACTGAGAAATTTAAATATTTTGTAACGTTTTTGCGTCAAAACTTTGCCATGAACAAACCAGACGCGACAGAATTATTGCACAAATCTTATGATAAGAGTTCGCAAATTGAGTGCGAATTAATAGCCTACGCTATTGATACTATTATATACGACGCATTAACTACTTAATAGAATGATTGTACACATTGTATTACATACTCACTAAAAAATGTGAAATGTATAAAAAAGAGTTTATCTCGTTATAAACCTTTCCCATGTTATAACGTATATTAGTTTTACAAGTTGCGTTTAGTCTCTTATAGAATAGCCTTGACAGTGATTGCGTCACGCGAACGATAACATTCCACAGGGGAAGAATCGAGAATTGTCAAGGCCATGCCTGCATCGGCAAATATAACTTGCATAAAGAATATTCTGTATCTCTCGAACGGAAGGCTAGAAAATTACGAGACTTGAAATGTTATACGTAGTGGAATACTGTCTTCCAAGTGGATGCAGGAAGAATAATGAAAATTAGGTAGAAAAATAAAACAATTAATATAATATAATATAATATAATTGCAAGCATAGAGTAGCGGCGTTTGCTTCACCTACAATGTAATCATATATCGTTTGTCTTCGATGTAATCGTATACCTTTGTGATTAGCCGCCGTCAAAATACGCGATGCGACGGAGGAAGCTCTCGCTGAGCGAGCCCTTCGTCAGTCGAAATTATACCGTCGCGCAATTAAAAAGCGTACGATCGTGTCGCGAAAAAAATAATTGAACGGTTATAATGGAGCCAAATTTTGGAGATGAGACGACGATTGAAGAGGAACTATATACATACTTTTCTCTCTTACCTTCTGATATATTATATATAGTGATACAGATCGCGCAAGTTTCTTTATATGGACTACCTCCTCCTAACAGTGACGAGGATGAGGACAATCACATTAATGAAAGCGAGGAAGACATTGATGATGATGATGATGATGAGCAAGAGTATGACGTCGTTGCTGCTCATAACTTATACAATTTCCTCATCTACCAAGCACCGTGTACTTTGATACAGATCATTACGGTTATATTAACAATCCTCTACGAGAGAGAGGAACAGGAGGAGGAGGGGGAGGAGACAATCATTCTTTTCAGTCCCCCAATTAACGTTATGGTGATTGCATCTCCGCATTCACTGTTATATGAAATGGTTTATTATTATTATGAAAACGATGAAAATGAGGAGGAAAGACAATAACAGTGTGGTGGTGGTGGTGGTGGTGGTGGTGGTGGTGGTGGTGGTGGTGGTGGTGGCGGTGGTGGCGGCGGTGGGCGGCGGTGGCGGCGGCGGCGGCTGCAGTGGTAGTGGTAAGTTCCTTTTTTAACGAAATTTTTTATTTTCTCTGTCCGCCGATTTTGCGCGCGAGCGGCAGCGGGCGCGGGCGGCGGGCGCGGGCGGCGGGCTCGGGCGGCGGCGGCGGCGGCGGCGGCGGCGGGCTCCGCGAAAATTGCGCGCGGGCGGCGGCGGGCCCCGCGGAAATCGCCGCGGAGAACCGCCGCGAAATCGCCGCGGAAAACCGCCATGGAAAACCGCCGCGGAGAACCGCCGCGGAGAACCGCCGCGGAGAACCGCCGCGGAGAACCGCCGCGGAAAAACCACCGCGGAAATCGTCGCGGTATTTTAAAAATACACGCCGGTTCAAAGCCATGGGATTCCTCTCTCTCCCCAACATCATCCTCGACGGTACATACCGCTCTGCCGCGCGGCTTACCCCCACCTTTCAATCCCACCTCTAGATCAGTGGGTGACACCACCCACTGCATCTTGAGGATCACCATCCACTCCATGTATCATTCCCCGGGTAGGACCGCGGGCTGACTCCCACGCGCGGGTCAGTTCAGCGGGCTGACCCCCACCTCCCAAGTTAGGTCTCGCGGGTCACCACCTACCTCCCATGTCAGACCCTGCGGGTCACCACCCACCTCCCACGTCAGACCCTGCGGGTCACCACCCACCCCGCGGTACGTACCGCAGGTACCGCCGCGCCTACATTCCCCCCTCGCCTCTCACCCCCCCTCATTGCTCCCGGATTAGAATCGGCATAGTCTTACTACTAATAGAAGTTTTGAATGATCTGCAAAAAAAGAAGGTATTGAAATAAAATACCAAATTAAAGAAATAAAAACTAAGGAAAAATGAGGTAAACGTTTTATAAAATATTTTCACTAAAAATATATTAACATGTGTATCAGTTTCTACATTATTTGTTTCAAATTACCTTACGTATTATTAAATTCATTATTTCTTTCATCAATTTTTTTATAATCTTGTAAGATACACATTTTGGTGTTATTTCCATCAAGAATTTTACTCTTTTCAATTTCATTTCTTGTTGTTGATGGAACTAACACTAAAATGTGTATTTTACATGATTATAGAAAAAATGATGAAAGAAATAATGAATTGAATAATACACAAAGTAATTTAAAACAAATAAACACACATATATATATATATATATATATATATATATATATATATATATACATGCATATACACATATACTATATAGATATAAACGTTATCGTTATAAAATTCTAATTTACAGTTATAGAACTTATAGAAATTTGATAACATGCATTAAAATTTTGACGTACCTTTAATTTTTTATCATTATATAATATCAATTTATTTTCTTTTTCATTATTATTATTATGACTATTTTTATCATTCGGAACAATGTTTAAGCTTAATTTATTTTTATTTTCCATCTTTATTTCATCCTTACAATCTTTGTAATTATCTTGCAGAATACATTTTTTTTATCTGTGCAAATAGTAATATTAAATATTTGTACAAATTTACAGGTTGAAAAAGTTTTCAAAACATATTTTAAATACAATAATTAAATGCCATACTTGGGTTATCTTGTAGAATATCATATAATTTAATTTTACTTTCTCGTTTTTCATTTTTGTGATCATTTGTCGTTCCATTATTATTATTAGTATGTAAAGTATTGTCTAAATGAATTTTATTTTCTTTTTCGTTTTCCGCATTTATATTCATTTTACTTTCGTTTTTCTTACTAGCAAGTACTTCAAATTGATTTCCTTTTTTTAATTTTCGATAATCATAACTCTCTTTTAACAACTGAAATTGACAATTTGAAAAATAATGATAATATATCCTAATAATTTAAGAATAAAAAAATATTAAATAAAGTTAAATAATGAAATAAAATTCATATGTATCAATAAATTAATTTTTACCAAAATAAATTAAAGAAAAATGACATAAAGGAAAAAGGCAATAGAGAGATTAGTTTTAGATTATAAAAATATTTAATTAATAGATAACATGATTTCTATTTTATTAATTATTTATAAGTTCTAAAATTATACTGAATCTCTGCTGAATTAATAATATACACAAATTGCATCAACATAAAAAAAAACAATGAATTGTCTTCTTTATTGCCCTGTGTTCTAAAGCATAGTTGCCAACTAAATAAACTTCAGCATTATAACCTATATTATTACTTTAGCTTTTGTTGTACCGAATTTCCGATCGATAATCGATATTCCCATCAGTACAATAGCCTATTACAATTTAATCACAATTTCATGCACTTTATTTTATTGAAAAAGGATAGTGATTATGCCACTGAAGTTTATTCATTTGTGAATAACTATGCAAGCCTTCTAGAAAAGGCAACTTATCATTCTGATCATATTGATTCAATGTATGATAGTACACATAAAATTTTTAATAGAATTAATAAATAATAAAAACTACCTTTTATATTAACCCTTAAACACGTAAATAGGTCTGAAAGACCTATGAAGTTTTGAACGCTTGCTATGTGAAGACGAAATTAGATAGGAGGTTCGGACCAAGACATAAAAAAAAGTTTGAAATCTCCTCTTTCAATTGATACAGTTGATCAACTTTTTTGGTCAACAAGAATTCGAACGGCACGGCAGCAAAGTTTTGTTAGGGTCAATGCGACCCATATAGTGTATAAGTGAAACTTTTTTTGTGAGTATTTTACATAAAAAAAACTGCACAAAATACGTTCGAACAGGTCGATTTGTAGATGTCACTTGCATATACTCTGTCTAAAGTTGGAATACTATAAAATGTTGTAGAAAAACAAGTTTTTCTGAAATATATCATGAAACATATCAATTTTCAATTTTAGACACGATTTAATCAAAAATTCCTCATATTCGCCTTGTTACATAAGCACATTTTTTAATAGAAATGACAATAATATAATTTTTTTTTGAAAGTATGAATCTTTAGCTTTAAAACGCTGTATTGTAAAGTTCTTTAAAGTTTTTTGTTGCAAAGATATGATTTTTTTTTTAAGTGGATTTTTAGATGCCCAAAAATACCTCATATTCTCCATGTTACATAATTATACTTTTTAAAAGAAATGACTTTGCCAAATTTTATTTTGAAAGTGTGATTCTTTAGCTTTAAAATGCCGTATTTGAAAGTCCTTAAACGTTTGTTGTTGCAAAAATATGATTTTTTGAAGGAAAAGTGGATTTTTGACCAATTTCTCATTTTCATGCTTAATGGTTTTGCTTTTATAACTTCACAATAAATTATTTGTCAGCAATGCCGATTATGCAGTCACACTCCTGAGATTTTGAACTTTTGTTTAAAAAAAAAATCGTAGATAAATATTGATTGTAATCAAAATTATAGCTTTTCAAAGTTGAAAAAGTCTCCCAGACCCAAAAATGTGTTTCCGTATTTTACAGGATTGGTGTGTTTAAGGGTTAAGTTTATTAGATAATGTTTTATCTTCTATTATTGTTGGATGCTGATATTTTTTGAACTGCTTTACTTTACCTAATTATAAAAAAAAATGACTTAGTAGTGCTATAAATTAAGGAAATTTAATAAGTAAAATTACGACACTCTAATAGTACTTTCAACTTGGTTCACAATCTTATTTGTTTTCTTGATAAGCTTCGTCAAATAAATATAAGGTATATTCATGTTTAAGTTATTTGCAATATTTTCAAGTACCATATAGTTTCCTGAAAAATAAATGAAAATATTTGTAATATTTATATTTAAACTTACATTTTTAATAAATTACTTTTAACCTATAAAGAAGTATTAGTTATAATAAAGATAATTGTATTTAAATCGGAATACCATGTTTAGCTATAACATTATTATCTTTTTTTTCTTTATTTGTGTACACATAATATTTTTTATTTCTTCTTGTTAAATAATGAAGTACTTTTGGCATGTTTCCTAAAAAGTGTATTCATATCAGCAAATAAAAGTGCACATTGAAGACTGTTGTTACCTAATATAATCTTTCATACCTGAGTTTGTTTAAATGCAAAAACTCAAAACGACTTAATTAATAAAATATTTGTTTTCTAATTATTCTCTTATTAATCTTTTATTACGTACTAACACTATCAACCTATACATACAATAAAGATTTTTAAACATAGAGTATATTCAGATATGCAATCGCTTTGATTAAGTAATTGAAGATGATTGGTTTCTTATTTTTTTATTTAACCAATGATCTACAATTGCTATTTAGGGCTAGTTTTATAACTTCCGGTTAACTTAATCGTCTGATTTTTTTTTGGAATTGACTAATCGCATTTGTCATTAATGAGAATTGACCGGAATTAATCAATCACGGTTGACACTTAACTAGCTGGTCAAATTAATCGGAAGTTGTAATAAGCCTTTGTAAATTAGCCCTTATGTCCATCAATGTAGATTTAACTTTGATCTTAGTTTAATTTACTCTATATTTTTTTCTAATTCTAAGAAGTAGTAAAAGATAAAAAGTTAGTTAAACCAAGATCAAAGTTTATTTGCTTTGATGGAAATGGACATTAGTCGAACTTATGCATTAAGTGCCAATTTCAACAACCTCCGGTTGACTTAACCTATCCATTAAGTGTCAACCATGATTCGTTATTTCTGGTCAATTCTACTTAACGACAAATGTAATTGGTCAATTCCGATAGAAAAAGCTGATTAACTTAACCGAAAATTGTAAAACTGGCTCTCAATCAAGCATTATTAAACGAAGAAATTTGATACAATTTTCAATAGACAGTGTCAATATTAGTGCAAAATGAAGTACTCAAAACCTTTAGTTTACGACTATGTTACATACACTATAGATTTTCATTAGTCGCAGTAAATTTCAAAACGCAGTCAAAACTGGCCAATTACGATCATTCCTATATTCCAGAGAAATACTTATGATTGGCAGTTTTATAATATCGATGTTATAACTTGAGCGTAAATTAAGCCATGTAAACGTAGTCATTTATTAAGCAATCTTAAGCCCATTTTACATAAAATGCGTAATAGCATAAGCATAGCGTAAGGCTGCTGGATCAACAAAAATCTTATGTAAATCAATATAGCGACATTATTCTGGATGTTTATTGGTCCAGTGATTTTATGTTACTGTTATGCATTTTATATAGAATGGGTTTAATTAGCGATTTAAAAATTATCATAAGTTCTCGAGTCTCTAGGAATCTTCCATATTTCATCGATTGTTGTTAAAAGCTTTCAGAAAAGTTGACATTTTTCACAAATTATGTGCAATTGCTCTAGAAAGATTCTGTAAAATGTTATGTGAAGCAACAAATATGTTTAAAAATTTTATCACATGCAATAAATTTGAAAACATATTTAGAAAAGAACGAAATGTCGTCATAATATTAAAATGATGTTAAAAGTAATTTTTTAAAAATTACAATTTGTTATATTATTTTAATGTTATTATAATTTGTTCTTTTACTTGGGTATAACTTGTGACAATCCGTTTGTCCTTTTTCAACGCCTCAACCTTTTTTTTTTTTTTTTTTTTTTTTGGTACGATGAGGAAAATGCTCTTGGCACACCAGGTTGGCTAAACCTGGTAGTGTTGGACTCGAGTCAGGACGGTGCTAACCCGGCCACGTAATTTCAGCGACCAGGCTTGCCCTAACCCGCCTACCAACTAAAAACCGAGCCGAGCCACCTCGCCTCAGATGAAGGAAGGCCCTGACCGGCACCCCGTAGGGATCTGGAGTCGTTTCGGGGCCTCCCGAGGCTCTGCAACGACTCCAGATACAGGAATTGGCGTTCCTGCGGTTCCCGAGCTCGCTAGGGGGTCTGCGGTCTCTCGTAGGCCGTAGATTCAGGGATCTCAGCGACCCTGGCGCCCGAGCTGATATACCGTAATCCGTCGCGTGCTGAAATTACGTGCGGGACGGACCGGTGGCCTGGGTCTCACCGCCTGGGCTGCGAGGAGTAAACCTCTATAAAAAATCCAAGGATGGCGTCCGTGGCGCGGGGTGTCGTTCCGCGTAACAGCGGGGCGGTGCCTCGTGTCTCGGACGTCAACGTCTTTAGTTGGTCAGCAGCGCGCTGCTGGGATGGGGGCGCCGGTCCGGGGTGTTCCCGGGCGGGTGCTTGCGCCCGTCCGGGGTCTCCCCGGGTCGGTTCTCCCGCCTTGGTGGATCCGCCTGCCCATGGTGCCTCGGGCCGATGGTCCCCGGATATCGGCCTGAGCAGGCTCCGGGGCGAGGGTGGGGTTCCCCTCGTTAAGAAAGACCCCAATAAAATCTATGAACATGGGCAGAAAAAAGAAGAAGCAGTTACCGCCCAGGGGTGATCGGACACCCCAGGGCCGGCACGGGGGGGCTATTGTCCCGGGTCCCCCCCTGTCGTCATCGAACGACGGGCGGTCGAGCGGAGTGCCCGCAGGCTCCGCCGACCATAGGGCGACTGCGATGGAGAGGGAGTACGATCCGGAGTACGACCCTCGAGTTGCGTATTCAGCGGCTCGGTGGAAGTTTCTTCGGAAATTATGGAGGAAATTATATGGGCGCTACCCCGCGCCTACTGACAAGGAGCTTTGGCAATTCCACGTTGATGAAGTGGAGTTCCGAGATAAGAACGAATGGGAGTATTGGAGTTCTTCCGAATCACTCGTGTGGTCGGATGATTACTCCTCCTCGGACGATGAGGGCCAGGTCCCTTTGGGGAATGGGAGCGGGGTCGAGCCGGCTCTACGAGCCGTGGCCCCCGTCCTGTTCGCCGAGGGTGGGACGACACCGCACCCCGCCGGGCGGCCCGGGGTAGAGCCGGCCGAAAGGCTGTGGCCCCCGTGCCTCCCGTTGGGAGCTTTCGGGCCGGTCACCCGGCGGACGCCGGTGGATCTGCCCCTGTTTGCGGGGCGCGTCGGGCGCGCTCCCTGTCTCCGGGCCGGCTGCTCGGCGGACGCCGCGAGGCGGACGCCGGTCAGTCGGGCGGGGGCGGGGGCGACGTCGGTCGCGCTCGCGCTCGCCGATCCGCATCCGCGGTGGGGGCCGGGGGAGCGAGGGTGAGCCTAGCTCACCCGATGAGTCTCTTCCGGGCACCATCGTGGATGTGGACCGGCCCTGCGATGAGGAGGTTTCGACCTCCAGGGGCGCGACGGAGGCGGTCGCCCCTCCGCCTGAGCCTCCGGAGGAGGTGGTGGTCACACCGGATATTCCGGGCGTGCCCTCCGAATCCGGGACTCAGCGCGGGAGGAAGCGGGCGCGTGGCCGTCCCCGGCTCAACGGGAGCGGACCTTTTAGGTCTCCGTCTCCCCTCTCGGACGGGGCGGACATAGAGGACCGCCTCCACGGTGTGCCCATGGAGGGTTTCCGCGCACGGCGGCTTAGAGCCAATGTGCTAAGAGACTCTTCGGAGGACGAAGATATGTCGGGGGGACCGGATTCGCGGCCTAGGCAGCGAATTAGGATACCCCCGACATTATTTACTCCCGAACAGCGTCGCGAGCTGGATCGGGAGATCGGCGTCATCTCTCGCAGCACGACGACCGACCTGGCCGGCTTGGCCGACGAGGCTGCGAGAGGTGGAAATTGTCCGGACGAAGTGCACCAAGCTAGGGATGCATGGTGCTTTGTCCGGACAAATGAAGAAATGCACCCATCTCGCCCGAGAAGCGGTGATGACCCTGGCCTACAGGGCCATGGGCCGCCTCGGGCGGGATGAGGGGCAGGAAGACGTCGCGGCAGCGGTGCGCGAGGAGGAACTCAGATCCCTCCGCGCCGAGGTCGCGGAACTACGGGGGCAGCTGGGGGTGGCGAGACGAGCACTCGTGCTCGGATCGGGGCCCTCGGCTGCATCCCGGAGCGACGGGGTGGACTCATCCTGCCCCCCGCCGGCCCTGGCATCCGTCCCTGTCCCCGACCCCTCTTCTTTCGAGGAGAGGGTGCTTGGGCTGCTGGGGCGGATGTCTGGGTCGATGGGGGAGATGGAGAAGCGCCTGGCGCGGGTCGAGGATGAGGCGTACTATGCCTCCTCCTCGGCCGGCGCTGGAGCGAAAAGAGTGAGGGGTGGTCGTCGGGGGGACAGGGCTCCGCGGGAGGAGCCCCCTTCCCCCGAGCCACCCAGCGGCCCCGCGGACTCGCCCGCTCGAGCTCCGTCCACGGACGGACCGAGTTGGGCGACCGTGGTGGGCCGCAAGGAGAGAGGAGGGCTGCGGCGGGGAGGGGCGCCGACGAAGAAGTCGGCTCCCGCCCCCGCGCCCTCGAAGATCGGCCGTGGGCGCTCCCTTCCGCGGCCGGGCGTTGCCGGTTCGGGTGCCTCGGCGGGGGAGGTGCGGCATCGCCGCCCCTCCTCCGCCGGGGTCGCGGCCCGGTAAAAAGATGAAAAAGAAGGGGCCGAAGGGGGGTAAGCCTGGGGAGGGGACGTCCCGTGCGGCGTCCGCTGCCCCGGGTGCGGTGGGGAGGCGGATCCCGCGCTCCTCCGTGGTGGCAATCACGGTGGAGCCGGGGTGTGCTTCCTACACCGATATTATTAGGAGGTCCAGGGCGGTGATCAATCTGGGGGATATCCTCCCTCAGCCCGCCCTGGGCCTCAAATTCAGGGTTTCGCAGGCCGGGGGAGTCTTATTAGAGATCCCCGGCGCGGATAGTCGGCCGGCGGCGGAGCGCCTCGCGGCCGAAATGAGGCGGGTGGCTGGGGGCCCGGGGATCCGGATAACCTGCCCTATGCGTAGGGTGGGGGTCCGGGTGTCCGGGTTCCTGGACTCCACCGAGCCGGAGGAGGTGGCGGTGGCGCTGGCGTGCGCTGGAGCATGCAGCGCCACCGAAATTGTAGTCGGTCGAGTTACTCGCGGCCGCCGGGGCATGGGCTCTGTAATTGCGCAGTGCCCGGTCGCGGCGGCGGCGAGACTCGCCAAGGTGGGAAAAGTGGCCCTGGGCTGGGCGGCTGCGCGCGTGGAGGCGCTTAAGGCGCCTCCACAGCGATGCTATCGCTGCCTGGCTCAGGGCCACATGCAGCACCGGTGTCCCGGTTACTTTGACCGGTCCCGGTGCTGCTTCAACTGCGGCGGGGAGGGTCACACTCGGGCTCAGTGCGCGAATCCGCCGTTCTGTCCCGAGTGTGCCTCCCGCAACAGGGCAGCCGGCCACCGACCGGGTGGCGCGGGCTGCCCCAAAATACCCCCCATGCCTCGGAGAGCTGGGGGGCCTCCTCCCTCTTCCCCGGATCCGGGGAGAGAGGAGGATATGGAAATGGAGCGGCCTCCGTCGTCGCCGGACGCTGACGCTGCCCGCGGCGCTCAGGCCGTTGGGGGCGACGGTCCGGCGGTGGCCGAGGCCGCCAAGGGGGGTGCGTCTCCCGCGGGCGGGGTCCCAGTAGATGGGCCCCCGGCTGCGGGGGATGCTCGGCTGCCGGGGTCCACCTCGGACTCTTCGGAGTCCGGGGAGGAGCCCCCGCCGCCCAAATCGCGCGCGGTCGAGGAGGCCGGCGCGCTCGACGGAGCTAGCGTGTCGAGTCACGCTTCCGGGGATAACCTCCCCGTGGCCCGGGTGGTTCTGTCCCCCCTCCCCCCCCAACTCCCGCAGAGGGAGCGGAGGGGGAGTAAGGCCACGAGGGAGGCGAGGCCCAAGGGAGGAGCGCCCAGTGCGCCCTCCCCGGGGCCGCCCGTCCTCGGCAAGGGGAAGCGGCGATAGTGCCGCTCCTCGGGTGCCCGTCCCTAGCTGCCCCTAGCGCTCGGGGGATGCGACGGGATGGGGCCCAGGCCGATGGGGCCCGACACTAGGCAGGATGTTCTCTCCCCTGGTGTCCGGCCCGACCACGCAAGCGCCGTGGACGGGAGGTGGTGGGGCGGGCGGCGGCGACCGCTCGTCCCTGGGCGTGGGGCTCGCACCGGCGATATGTCGGGAGCGGCCCCATGGCCCTAAATGGGCGCGGGGGTGCGTGATGCCTCGCTCCGCATCCCCGGGGTCGGGCTAGGCCCTACTGGCTGACGTATCTCGGCTGGGCCAGCAAAGCCCGACTCCCAACCCGACGAACTGGCGCGTCGGGGAGCTTCATGCTCCGATCCCCAGTGGAGGGACGTTGGCGTATGTCTACAAACCCGGTCCCTCCACGCAACGGGGCGAGATGGGCTCGGTGGGTTTTTAGTGGGTAGGCGGGCCGGGCCTCGCCAACTTTCTGCCGCGCAAGCGGTCTGTGTCGGCGAGGGGTACCGCGTCCCGAGTCCCACACTCCCGTGGTCTAGCCAACCCGGGGTACATGAGTATTTTCCCCCCGTTAAAAAAAAAAAAAAAAAAAAGGCCCTGACCGGCAATACGCCATTCCATCAGTAGCCTTCCCCCGGGGTTGGAGCGTGAGCCCCCGATGCGCCAGTTTGTCAGGTTGGGAGAGGACGTGCCAGGGCGGCAGCCGAGATACGTCAGCTGCCGCCTTGTCCACCCCGGGGTAGCGCCGTGAAAAACACCGCACGCCTCCCGCGCTCCTTTAGGGCAGGAGGCGAGCGCCGAACTTACCCGTTCCGCGCCAACCCCCTACCCAAGGTCCAGTGGTCCCGAGGGATCGACCAGGCCTACCTCCTATTTTCGTGTGGCCGGCTCACCGGATGAGCGGAGACCCCTACTCATTGGGCGGCCCAACAGCCAGGGTCCTCGTCTCCTGGGCATCCCCGAGCGCAGGGGCAGCCGGAAATGAGGCCCAGGATCGCGGAATGCCCCCCCCCAGGGGAGTCACTACGCGGCCCTATCGCCTCCGAGGATAGACGACTCCGGGGGAGAAGGCGTCAACGCTTTCTCCGCCTGGGGTCTCAACGCCTCTTTGAGAGGGGTGCTCGAGTCTCGTCCCACTCGCTTCTCCCGTTGCGGGAGAGAGAGGGGCTCGAGCACCATCTTCGCCTGAGGGAAATGTGCGGCACTCGGACTGTCGAGTGCCTCGCACCTCTTTTTGGTCGGCGGACTCGTCCGGAGCCCAGAGGCTCCGGACGACTCCGACGATATCTCTATCACCCCCATGATGAAGGCCTCACCGACAGAGGCCTCCGGCACGGGAGGGGCCTCCTCCATGTCTATATCGGCCACTGGCCCCTCCGACACATCACCATCCACGGCCTGAGCGCCGGGCGGGGTGGGATCTTCTAAGTCTCCACACTCCTCCCGCTGCGCAGGAGGAGGAGCCCTCTTCCCCGGTCGAGCAGCCGGGGAAACCCGCGCGCATTTCTCACCGCCGGGGCGGTGATTATGCGCCTTACCTTTGGAGGCACACTCCGGGCAGAACGGTCTACTCGCGCATTCTGCCTGGGTGTGCCCCTCCCCCCCGCATTCGAAACAGCACCGGGCCCTGTCGACGTCGCCAGGGCACTGGTGCCGTGTATGTCCTGGGCTAGGCACCGGAAACACCGCTGCGGAGGTGCCTTGAGCACCCCCACGCGAGCCGCCACCCAACTCAGGGCCAAGCTGCCCGCTCGAGCGATCTTCGCAGCGGCGGGCACTGCACTATTACAGAGCTCAGCCCCCGCCGACTGCGCGTCACACGATCCACTTTGAGGTTCGCCACGAAGCATGACCCGGAATTGGCAACCGCCGTGGCCACCTCCTCCGGGGTTACCGAATCGTCGAACCCGGAGATGCGGATTCTCACCCTCCGCAAAGGACAAGAGATCCGCACGTCTGGGCCCCCCGAGACGCGCCTCATGTCAGAGGCCAGCCTCTCAGAGGCTGGCCTGCTATCCTCACCGGGGATCTTCCGGAGGAGACTTCCGGTCTGGGCTCGGCGGACCCGTAGCCCGTTATCCCCCTGCGGCAGGATGTCCCCGAGGACAATGGCCTCCCTGGCCCGCCGCATTACTCCTGCGTAGGAGGCGTCGTCCCCGGTCGTAATCATCATCGCCGATGACTTGGGGACGCGCCTCCCAATCCTCCTCGTCGCGAGAGTTTCGCTTTGCGGCGGACCTCCCTGCTTCTTCTTCTTCTTTCCTTTCTTCGACCCGGCCGCTGGGGGGGCAGCGGACGCCGCCGCTCCCCGATGGCCGGGTCGCATCTCCTCCGAACGACGGCGGGAACACCCCCCAACCGCTTATCCCGGTGGGATGAACGGGGGCACTCTTCGGCCCCCATTCTTCACTCTCCTCCTTTTTCGGGTGCCGGCGACCTCGACCTAGCTCCGATCGCTCGCAGGCGTATCGGGGACGGGCGTTGCCACCGGCACGGGGAGGGGGCGGGAGGCTCCTCCCGCGGAGCTCCCGCACCCCCTTTCACCCCTTCCTTTTCTTCTTTTTCTTGCCCCTGGCGTCGGTGGGGACGGCGGCCGGGACAGCTCCCGTCTCCACCCGCGCCAGGCGCTTCTCCAGGCCCTCCACCGTCTCCAGCACTCGCTCCTCGAAGGGAGAAGAGCCGGGGGCAGAAGCGACCGACGGAGGCGGCGGAGGGGGAGGATACCTTCTCCTCGTCGGCTGTGAAGCAGCCGTAGACGAGGAGGGACCGCTTTGCAGCATGAGGGCCCACTTCGTAACCCCCAGCTGCCCTCTCAATTCGGCGATCTCGGCCCGGAGGGAACGAACCTCCTCCTCCCGGTCGTCACTTCCTCCTGCCCATCCTCTCGCCCGTGACGGCCCATGGCGCGGTACACCAGTGTCATGAGCGCCTCCCGGGCGAGATGGGTGTTCGGTCCTTCGTGTCCGCCCCGTCGGACAATCGAGAGGGGGACCGGAAGGGTCCACTCCCGTCCAGGCGGGATCGGCCACGGGCGCGCCTGCTTCTTACATGAGTCGGGAGGTCGGATCCGTCCCCCGGAACATCCGGGATCCGGACACGGCCCTCCGACTTGTCCAAATCGATGACCGGCTCCAAGGGGTTCCCGGCCATCGCTTCCTCTTCCTCCTCGATCCGATCCACCTCCATGGGCTCAGCCCGTGGGCCGGGATAGACCCTTTTTTTTGTAACGGAGACGAAATGCGTTATCGCATACCCCAGACCTCGGGGGAGGCCTGGTGGTTATGTGGGGCTCTTCCCCGCCGACTGCGTGTCGGCGGGGACATACCCACTAAAACCTCTCCGGGTGTCCTGCCCTGGTCCATGACTGAGGGGGCTCCGGGAACGCGTGCAGCATACTTCTGGACCCGGTCGGCCTGGGCCGACTCGGCGCGCCAGGTGCGTCCTGAAAAATGGACGCACCTGGCAGAGCTTTAGGGCCTAGTCTGCCCTAGGTCGGAGGAGGGGGACACCATCCCCCACCCCGCCTCTTTCCCTGGTGTTTCGGGGGTAAAGCCCGGGGTATCCGGCCCCCGCCGTAACCCCGGGCCTCTACGCGCCGCGCTGACGACGGCGCGGTACTCCCTACTACCCTGGGAGGGTAGAGAGAAGATTCTTCCCTCTCCCCCCCCGGCAAGGCAGTGGGGGGAGCGACTCCGCGTTATACCGCAGGGTCACTCCCCCCAGACCGTCAGGTCGAATCTGCCTCGCCCGGGATAGACCCTGCCGCCTTTGACGAGGCGGATCAGCGAGGTCCTCCCCGCTCGAGTCTCCCCCACGGACGCGAATCGGCGTCCTATCTCCGCGTTTTTGCAGCGGCGTCGGGTACGCCACCGTTTCAAAGAAACCCGGTCGCGCTGCTGTTCTGTCGTCCGCCGCCCGTCTTGTGACGGCCGTCGGCCAGCAAGATTGCTTCCCCACCAGCGGGCGAGGCGAGGGCCTCGGCCCGAGGGGCCGGCTCCACCCGCTTCACCCCACTGGGAGAGACATCACCCTCGCCCTCTGAAGAGGATGAGAACCCCCCGTATACTCTCCCCTCCCAGTCGGAATCCTCCCCCCCCGTACAGCTCTCCTTCGAGCTGCTCGAGGGCGAGATACCGATCGATTGCGTCGCGAGCCTCAGGCCCGAGGCGCTCCCGCATATGCAGGAGCGTCCTCCTGCGCGATTCCCGCAACACACCAAGACAATCATGAACGTTAATCTCCACAGTATCCCGTTCGTCGGCGGAGCCTGTGGGCACCCCGCACGATAGCCCGGTTGATATCGACAAGGGGGCACCCGGGACACTAGTCCCCCATTGCCGGCCCTGGGGTATCCGAGCCCCCGCCCCTGCGCGGTAAGTTTCCGTTGTCTTTGTCCATATGATTCATGAATGGGGTATTGTTTCGTGAGGGGAACCCCACCCTCGCCCCGAGGGGTTAGGTGGCGATGGACAATACATTCAAGAATAAGTATGTAACCATTTTTCAACAATCAATCCTCAAATTTTGACAAAAAATGACGGTTTTCAATTTGTACTCCTAATATATATACGTACTCCGTAAAAAATCATCGTAAAAAATATCAAAAAACCATTTTTAAGCTCGAAGTTTCAGCTTTACCATGCTGCTTAAAGGTTTTCAAAAATTTTCTTAATTTCTCAATACTATGCCTTAAGAAAGATAAACTGTTTTTCCTTGAAATTACGTATTTTTAACAGCCTGTAGTTCAATAAAAAATTTGTTCTCGACAAATCCAATGCAAGTGCCATAAAGTTTGACATTTTCTCTACAAAATGTTTTTTTCTTAATTTCTTTTCGATTTTTTTGACCGAGTTACAAGACTTCGAAGAAACACATTTTTTACAGTACATTTTTCCGTTGAATGGCGTCTACCACCGACATTAGCATTATCCAATGTGCACCACGTAGATTGCCGGTCGGATTTTTGCACATCACGCTTGTGTGTGTGTGTGTGTGTGTGTGTGTATGTGTGTGCGCGTGCGTGCGTGTGTGTGTTTGTGTGTGTGTCACAGCAGAGATAAGGACCCCACAGTTCGTCGATTCTGCAGTATTTAATGACTCCAAATCCTCTGCTGTTGCTGTGTGTGTGTGTGTGTGTGTGTGTGTGTGTGGGCGCGCGCGCGCTAGTGTGTGTGTGTGTCACAGCAGAGATAAGGATCCTGCAGTTCGTCACTTCTGCAGTATTTAATGACCCTAAATTCTTTCTGCTGTGTGTGTGTATGCACGCGCGCGCATGAGTGTTCAATAGTGTGTATTTCCTCCTCTCTGATCAATTACTGCTTGCAAGCGTTCTTGCTTATTTATACATCTTGCAATACGATCTTGCGGAATGTTGTGCCAAATTTCCAATAAAATTTCTCCCAATTTTTCTAAATTTCGTGGCTGTTCTTCGCCATGCCTTAGTCGTCGTTCCATTTCATCCCAAATGTGCTTGATTGGATTTAAGTCCAGGTTATTGATGCCCGTGGCCGCCTCCGTCTGGGCGGAAGTGGACCCTTCAGGTCCCCTTCCCCACTGTCCGACGGGGTGGACACCGAGGGACGGCTCCATCGAGCAGTTCAGGGCTCGCCGGCTCCGAGCCAATGTCATCAGAAGCTCGGAGTCGGAGGGAGAGGGAACGGAGAAGAGTGATGCGTGGCCTCGGCAGCGCATCAGGATCCCCCTAATCCTCTTCACGCAGCGCCGGTTTCTAGAACGGCAGTTAGGGGTGATTTCCCGGAGCCCAACCACCGATCTGGCCGCTTTGGCCGACGGGTGGCAACGGAAGGTCGCGAATGCTTTTTTTTTGTTCACGGAGAGGAAATGCGTTACCGCATACCCCAGGCCTCGGGGGAGGTGGTTGTGTGGAGCTCTTCCCCGCCGGCGACATGCCGGCGAAGGCCTACCCACTAAAACCTCTCCGAGTGTCCTGCCCTGTTCCATGACTGGAGGGCTCCGAGAACGCGTGCAGCATGCTTCCGGAGCCCCCCGGACCCAGTCGGCCTTTGGCGGCCGACTCGTCTCGCCAGGGGCGCCTTAGTGATAGGCGCCCCTGGCAGTGCTTAAGGGTCTAGTCTGCCCTAGGTCGGGGGAGAGAGACACCGTCCCTCCCCCGCGTCTTCCCCCGTTGAAGTTGGGGGTACAGGTCCGGGGATCCGGCCCCCGCCGGATGGTTCCCGGGCCTTTTCGCGCCGCGCTGACGGCGGCGCGGCCCTACTTTCTGCCCTGGCGGGGGAGAGAAGATCCTTTCCTCTTCCCCCACCCCGGCGAAGCAGCGAGGGAGCGGCTCCGTGTTAAACCGCAGAGTCGCTCCCCCCGGACCGTCAAGTCAGATCTGCTTTGCCGGGCTCACCGGTGTGAGCCCTCCTCCCGCGGTTGCGTGTCCCAAAGGCGGGGCCGGTTGCCGTAGGGGAGGAGGGTCGTCTCCTTCTTTCCATATTGGCGCTGTCGCTTTCCTCCTCCTCAATTGTGGGGTGGGAGGGCGCGACAGCTGCTGATCTGCTGGCCCCCCGCCGTCTTTTTGCAGACGGGCCGCATGGGCCCGGGGGGCGGGGGGGCAGGCTTTCTTCTTCTTCGGGGGGGCCAGTAAGGGAGCCAAGGTGGGTCGTGGCCCCCGTCCCCGCTTCCCCTACCACCGTTACCTTCGCCGGGGGGCATGCGTCCCCCCGGCCTCCTCTTTCTTCTCGTTTCGGCCTCCTCCTTCTGCCGCATTATTTGCTCGCAGAAGGAAGAGACTGCGACCCATGCCCTCTCCCTGCTGACCATCTGGCTAATGATGGCCCGCAGGGAGAGGTTGTTGCCGATTTCTTCTTGCAGGACTCCGCGCAGCTTCTCCCACGCTGGACAGTATTCCAGCATGTGCTGCGCGGAGTCCCGGTCCGCCTCGCAGTGGTGGCACTGCGTCGTCGGCTCCTTGCGTATCCTGCGCAGGTACTCACCGAAGCAACCATGCCCGGTGAACATCTGTGTCGTCCGGTAGGACAGACCGCCTCCCCCCCCAAGGGCGGCCCACCCATTCGTCCAAGTGGGGTAGGACGGCCTCCAAGATCCGAGAAACTGTCGCCGGCAGGTCGTTGGCGAGGCTCTCTCGCCAAGCTCTCATGGCCCACCGGCGTGCCCTCTCACGTAGTAGCGCGGCGACCCTGGGGGTAACCACTCCCCCCTGCAGGCGGACGGCCTTCGCTCTGGCGTATGACCATGCCAGAGCGTCGGCCGTGAATTCCGCCGAGGGGATCCCCGCCAGTACAATAGTCGCCGCGCCCGGGGCGGTGCGGTACGCGCGCACAATTCTTCGTGCCAGCCGCCGCTGCACTCCGTGCAGCACGTCTCGTATGCGGCGGCTGGCCAGCGCCTCGCGGAACCAAACTGGGACTCCATACAGAGCCCCAGCCATGGCTGCGTAGGCGTACGCGCGCCTCGCACCGACTCTCGGACCTCGGAGGTTGGGCATGAACCCCCGGACGGCGTCTGTCCTCCTGCCCAATCGCTGGGCCAGTTTGTCGAAATGCTCGACAAAGGCCCAGCGACTGTCCAATAGCAACCCCAAATATTTTAGGGTTGCCCCCACTCGGACCCGGGTGTTGTCCACCCGTGCGAAGGCCAGGGGCGGTACCCGGGAAGAGCCATCATGGAAAAAGATGGCTTCAGTCTTCTCCGGGACCACCCTCAGGCTCAGGCTCTTGATGGAGCCGACGACACAGTTCACCGCCCAATTGCCCATAGCAATCGCTATTACCCAGGAGGCTCCCCCGGCCACCACGAACGTGTCGTCAGCGTATTCGACGACGTGGCAGCCGGGGTGGAGGGCCCCGCGGAGCACCTTGTCGTATGTGGCGTTCCATAGCAGGGGGCCCAGTACTGACCCTTGCGGAACGCCACACGACATGTCCCTCCGCTGCTGGAGTCCGGTTTTGTCCCGGAACTCCAGCACCCTGTCCCGGAACTCCAGCACCCTGTCCCGGAAGTAGTCCCGAAGGTGGCGACGAGATAGGGCGGCAAGTGAAAATGCTCGCTGAGCGCCGCCACTACCTCGCCCCAAGGGATACTATTAAAGGCGTTGGCGATATCCAGGGATATCGCCAACGCCACCTTCCCGTCCCCCATGATGGACTCCGAGAGGGATTGGACCTGTCGTATTGCGTCGAAGGTCGATTTCGCCTCTCGAAATCCATATTGTCCGGGGGACAAATCGGGACCATTCCGGGACATATGCCGGATGATGCGGTTAGCGATGATACGCTCGAAGAGCTTGCCCGCATCATCCAGCATACAAAGGGGCCTATACGCGGAGAGACTCTCCGCTGGCTTGCCCTCCTTTTTAAGGACAAGCCGGGCCCTCTTCCACCTCCTGGGGAAAATTCCTTCCCGGAGGCACTTCGTATATGTGGCACGAAGTGCCTCCCCTATTATCGAAGACGCCCGGGCCCAGACTTTGGCGTGTATTCCGTCCGGCCCGGGCGCCTTCGCCTTTCTTCCCGTTATGCGGGCGAAGGCCGCGACCATTTCATGCCTGGACACCTCCAGTTTCTCGGTCCATCCTGGGGAAGGGCCGGTCTTTTCCGGGATGTCCCTCCCCCGGGTGGGGAACAATTTGTCCACCACCTCACCGAGGAACTGGGGGTCCAGCGTCTCCGAGACCGGAGGCGCCCACGGGCGAAGCCTTTTCATCACTATTTTATAAGGTCTCCCCCATGGGTCGCGGTCCAGCTCGGAGAGCAGCTCATCCCAGGCCGCTGCCTTCGCCCGCGCTATAGCGGTCCTCAGGGCCTTTTTGGCTTCCCTGAGAGCCCCCGCAGCGTTGTTCAACGCATCTTCAATGCCCCGCCGCTTGGCGCGCGTGTATGCCCGCCTGGCGGCCACGGTAGCCCGCCTCAGTTCGGCGAACTCCGCGGACCACCAATAGGCGGCACGACGCGCCATTGGTCTGCTGCGGGGCATGGAGGCGTCGCAGGCACGCGACATCAGCTCACATAGGCGCTCCGCCTCCTCCTCGGCTCCGAGATCAACTCCTCCCTCCGGCCAGGTGGAGGCGAGGAGACTGACCTCGAGGGCTTCGGGGTCAAGTTTTCTTAGAATCCATCGATTTCTGTCCCGGGTGCGGCGGCGTTGCTCACGCACTTCCGCGGGGGGGAGGACCCGCTCCATGGAGATAAGTCTATGATCAGACAGTTCTCCTAAGGAGCCGGTCTCCACTTGCCCCGGTTCAGAAGGACCAGGGCCCCGCCGCAGAGTCCAGGGCGTGGCGGCCCCTGGCGTCTGTGCGGGCGGAGCCCGAAGCCACGGCGTGGGCATTGAGGTCTCCCCCCACGACGACAGGCCTTGGAGAGCGACTGAGTATGTCGCTCTTCATGCCATCTAGGGCCGCCTCGTACTCCCCCCTTGTTAGGCTAGGGGGGAGATAACATCCCAGGACATCGATACTCGACCATAACAAAGCCCTCGCCAGTCGATACCGGAATCATCGGCGGAGCGCCCGGCACGTGATGTCTGACCATCGCCACCTTCCCCGAGGGATCCCCAACCCAGTTGGGGTTGTCCTCGGGGATCCTATACGGATCGGCGACGATGGCCATCGCGCCACCTGCCTCCGCCAGGCACTGCACAAGCATGTCTTGTGCAGCCCTGGCGTGGTTCAGGTTGGCTTGGAGGAGCCTACGAGGCATTGTTTGCTTGCATTCGAGGCTCCTCTACCTCCTGCATCTCTACGCATCTAGGTGCGTCCTCATTGCTTACTCTCCTCTCCCTTTGCGGGAGAGGAGCCTCTACCTCGGGGGGGAGGGGGTTGCGGTCTAAGGTCGGCGTTGAAACGGTCGACCCTACCTCTTGCCGGCCCCTGGCACTCAGGGGTGCCCTCTGAGCCTTGTTGGTAAGGCACCCCTTCGCGCCGATGCGATGTTCAGCGAGCTTGCCCGCGTCTTTGCAGACCGGGCATCCCGCCTTTTCAGTGCAAGCATTGGCCAAGTGGCCAATGCTCCTGCATCGGTAGCAGCAGCCAGATCTGTCGATCCGGCTGCTGCACTTGGCTTGGACGTGTCCAGTGGCCAGGCACTTATGACACTGCAGTCCCTGCGAAGGGACGACACGTCGCACGACAGCTTGACCAGCCCACTTTTATTCGGGGGGCGGCCAAGACTGTCTTGCCCGCCTTGGGCCACTGCACGGGGCAGCGCACCCAGCAAGTGTCCAGCCCGTTGGGAGCCATACATATCTCCCCCACGTTAAGATCGTGGGGAGAGCATCCTCCAATGGCTCCCAGGACCTCGGTCACCTCGCTGGAGGTAACCGAGTCGTCCAGGCCAGTCAAGCGTAGCTCGACCGTCTTGCATGATCGAGCTACCTTGACGTCATCTCGATCATTGAGCGCTGCCCTGATACCTTCGGTCAGGGCATCGGCCTTAGTGCCGTTATCCACGCCCCTGACCTCCAGTATCAGGGCACCCGTTATGGCCCTGCGGGGGCGCAGGTCCTCAATCCCGAGGGTAGAGAAATCAACTTTTTCTCTCGCGGTCGTGAGGACCTGCGCATATGCTCCCGGGTCGGCGCAGGTGACCGTAACGGCCGCCGTGATCGTTTTGATCTTGGCCACCTTAGCCGGCCCTCGGGAGTTGGCTCCGCTCTGGGTTTGTCCCCCGGTTCTCCCCTACCTCCCCCCACGTCCCCCCCCCACTTCTTCTTCTTCGATAAATAAGCTTGTTGAGGGGAGTTTTTCGGCGGTGGGACCGGGAGGACTCTTAGCGCCCTTCTTGCAGGGGGAACCGCCTTTGCCGCCTTATGGTCGGCTTTGGCGGCCCTCTTTTTGGTCTTCTTTGAGACCATCTCCGTCCATAGTTGTAAAATGGAGGGGGAGGTGGTCTCCTTCCCTGGAGCGGGTTTTGCGGCCATAGCGACTGCTTTGCTCGCTCCACTTTGAGGGGCAGCCCGAGTCTGGGTGGCAGTCTTGCCCCCAGTCGGGACTGTCTTGGACCTCTCCACTGCTTTATGGACACGGAGAAGCCCCATCTCAGAGAGGACGGCCGGGAGGACCCTATTTAGGACCTCCCAGAGGCCGTCCTCCGTTAGTACCTTCTTCTTCTTCTTTTCCTCTCCCCCGTTCGTCCCGCCCTCTCCAGAGGGCGTGAGGGAGGAGGGAGGGGAGGGAAGGAGGAGTGAGGAGTGGGAGCCTTATGTCCGCCGTCTTGGACAGGGGGTTTATTTGCTTACGAACCCCCTTGAGTGGCGGACGGAAAGCCTTACTTCCGTAAGGCTCCTTTAACTTCTCGATGCTGACAACCACCGGCTTGTTGCGCCGGGTGGTTGCAGCGTCGTTCGATGCCTCGACGGGGGGCTCCCCGGTCGCCGTATCCGAAAATGACGGGTACGATGGGTGAGGCCCCCTTCTTGTTCTCCGGGCCAGATGGCCCGAGAGCACTACACGGCTCGAGGCGCGTGACATCCGACCCGCAGCTACCGGGCTTTACCCCTTTGCTGCAGGCCGGGCCCGACCTCGAGCCAGCGGAAAGCGTCTTCCCGCCTTTGGGCAGGAAGTCCTCTAACGTGACCATTAGCTTCCGCTTTTCCTTCTTTGAGCTCTCCTGGGAACTGGACGGGCTGAAGAGCTTCAGCCCGCCAGCCCCTCACGTATACTGAGGCGTCTCTCCCCTCAGCGGGTGAGACGTCTCCCATCACTAAGTCGGGAAAGGACGATGATCTCGTCCCTCCCATGCCTCCTCCCGAGCGAGCGCCCGTAGGCGTGCCGCTCTTCCCCACATCCTTTTATGAATTTGTAGTGCTCATTATTCGAAGTATCCCACTCCCCGTGACGGCTGCACCGACCGGCGTATCTCCCACTCCGCCCCAATACGAATATTGAGGAGGGTACTCCCGGGGGGTCGGCTTATGACGTGGGCACTAGGAATGATCATCTGCTACACAGGGCTCCAGGACCCTACACACCCATACGGAAGAGCCATCAAGGGCTCGCCCCGTATGGGCTTTCAGGGGTCCCCCGCCTCCGATAGCAGGGGCACCGTCACGGGTGGCGCCACCCGGGGGGCCCCACGGACGGGTCGGGTAACAAAAGCGACGCCCCTTCTGCACCCTAACCGCCGTGGCGACCAGCACGTCCGCCCAGGGTAAAATTCCCTGGGGGGATAAGACTCCAGCCCTGCACCCGCTTCGGAAGGGACGCCGTCGCGGAATGCCAGGCTAGCCAACGCCGCCCCGGGCTCCGCCTCGGAATACTTCCAACCGGCCTGGGGCCAGTCCAGCCCGCAACCTCGGGGAGAGTTTCCCGCAAGGTGTGCGCTGGACCGTCTTCCACCGTTCCGACCCTGCCCCGGAATAATTCCAGGCGGCCCGGAAACGGTCCAGCCCGCTGGGTCCGGGTTAAAAACGGGATCCCAGCTGCCCGTCTCGTCCTGTTTGGAGCGGCGAGGAGCTTCCGGGACAAATTCCTTCACAGAAACCCCTCGCCGCTGTCCGCACGCGCCCTCGTCCCTGCCTCGGAAAAGTCCGAGCGGCCCGAGGGTCATCCCGACCCGATGCATCGGGGAGGATTTCCCACGATACACGCGCCGGGACACCTCCGCCAAAGACGCCTTGGGCACCGCAACTGCCTTCTGGAGGAAAGCAGGTGCCCGGTGACCTCTTAGACCCTCCATCTCTCCTCGCCCGAAGGCGACTCGAGGAAGAGGGAGCCCCCTTACCACGTTAAGGTGGGTCACCATCGAGGGGGAGATCAAGAGTGCTTGGGCCAAGGCATCCACGGGTTGCCCGCTGTCGGGCAGCCTGTTGGGACGCATTAAATTAAACAGTTATCTTGCGCAGTTATCGGGAGGCACTAATGACGCTGGCGTACCGCGCCATGGGCTGTCTCGGGCGAGATAATGGGGAGGAGGATACGGCGGCCGCGGCTCGGCAGGAGGAGGTTTGCTCTCTTTGGGCCGAGCTCGTCAAGCTAAGGGGGCAACTGGGGGTGGCTAAACGCACCATCATGCTGCAAAGTGGTCCCTCCTCGTCTGCGGCTGCTTTGCGGCCGTTGGCGAGGAGTAGGTCTTCTCCCCCTTTGCCACCTCTTGCGGCCGCTTCTGCCCTCGACTCTTCTCCTTTCGAGGAGCAAGTGTTGGAGACGTAGGAGTGGCTGGCGGCGACGGTGGAGGGATTGGAAAGGGGCCTGGCGCGGGTGAAGACGGAGGCTGTTCCGGCCGCCGTCCCCACCGGCGCCAGGGGCAAAAGAAAGAAGGGCGGAAAGGGAAGTGCCGAGGCTCCGCGGAAAGAGCCTCTTGCACCTCCTGCCGTGCCGGTGGCCGCATCCGGCTCCGATGCGTCTACGAGCGATCGGAGCTGGGCCGAGGTCGTCGACAGTCAAAAGAGGAGGAGGGTGGATAGGAGTGCCCAAATAGCGGCTTCCTTTGATCCTCCTCTTCGGAGCAGGGTAGGGGTCGTTCCTCCGCTACGCAACAAGAGAGGAGTTGGCCATCGGAAGTAGCGGCTTTGAGCGCTCCTTCAGCGGCCAAGCCCAAAAAGAAAAAGAAGAATAATAAAAAGAAGGAGACTCCGCCGCGAAGCGAAATTCTCGCGGCGCGAAAGGTGAAAAAACGCGTCCCCATGTCATCTGCCATATTGGTGACAGTGACTGGGGAGGACGCTTCATATGCGGGTGTTACGCAGCGGGCCAGAGAGGGTATTGTCTTGGGGATATGCCTTGAGGATATTGACATAATGCCGAACCCCTCTGGTCTTCGTTCCTGCCGAGCCCAGTCCGGTGGACTCCTTTTGGAGATCTCCAGCAAAGACAGTAAGCCAGTTGCGGAACGACTGGCCTCGGAGATGAAGCGCGTCGCGGGGGGCCCGGACATGCGGATCTCTTGCCCTCTGCAAAGGGTAGAGATTCGCATCTCCGGGTTTGACAAATCGATCTCCCCGGAGGAGGTGGCCGTGGCGGTCGCCAATTCTGGGGATTGCTTCGTGGCGGACCTCCGGGTGGGCCGGGTAACGCGCAGTCAACGGAGGCTGGGCTCTGTCATAGTGCAGTGCCTGGTCGCCGCTGCTACGAAGATCGCCCAGTTGGGTAGATCGGCCCTGGGTTGGGCTCGCGTGGAAGTGCTTATGGCTCCTCCACAGCGATGCTCTCGGTGCCTAGCCCAGGGTCATACGCAGTACCGGTGCCCTGGCAATGTTGACAGGACCCGGTGCTGTTTTAATTGTGGGGGGAAGGACACACCCAAGCAAAATGTGCAAATAGGCCGTTCTATTCGGAGTGTGCTGCAAGAGGGAAGTCGCATCATCACCGCCCCGACGGTGAAAAGTGCCCTCGGGTCCCCCCGACTATTTTTCAGGGGAAGAAACCTCTCCCTCCTTCGCAGCGGGAGGGGGAGGAGGCTGATCGGCCTCTGTCTCTGCCGACTTCCACTTCGTTCGGCGCTCAGACCGTGGAGGGAGGAATGGCGGGATGTCCGGCGGCCGACAGAGATATGGAGGAGACCCCTCCCGTGACGGAGGCCTCTGTAGGTGAGGCATTCGTCACGGGAGTATTCGACCTGTCGTCGAGCTCGTCCAGAGCATCCGGGCTTGCACGAGTCTGCCGAGTAAGAAGAGGTGCGAGGCACTCGATAGTCCGAGTGCCATGTACCTCCCTGGGGTGAAGGTGGTGCTCGAGCCCCTCCCTCTTCCGCAACGGAAAAGGAGAGTGGGATTCGACTTGAGCACACCTGCCAAAAAGGCGTCCAGACCCCGGGCGGAGAGGGCGTTGACGCCCTCTCCCCCAGGGTCGCCTATCCATTGAGTTGATAGGGCCGCGGGGTGTCCGGGGGGGGGGCCACTTTGCGATTCTGGGCCTTGTTTCCGGTTACCCCTGCGCTCGGGGATGCTCAGGAGACGAGGATGAGCGGAGACCCCAACTCATCGGGCCCCTGGCTAATGGGCCCGATGTGTTGGGGTCTCCGCTCATCCGGCAGGTCGGCCACTAGTGGATAGTAGGTAGGCCTGGATGGTTCCTCGGGACCTCTAGACCTTGGGCAGGGGGTTGGCGCGGAATGAGTAAGTTTGGCGCTTTCCTCTTGCCCTAAAGAAGCGCAGGGGGGGCGTGTTGGTGCTTGCACGGCGCTATCCCGGGGTGGACAGGTGACTAAGCCGACGTATCTCAACTTGCTGCCCTGGCACGTCCACTTCCAATTTGACGAACTGGCGCGTGGGGGGGCTCACGCTCTATCCCCGGGGAAGACTACTGAGAATATCTTATGCCGGGGCCTTCCTCATACGGGGTGACGTGGCTCGGTGAGGTTTTTAGTTTGTAGGGGAGGACAAACCCGGCCGCTGAAACTATGTGGCACGGATTGCACCGTTCTGACTCGAGTCCAACACTGCCAGGTCTAGCCAGCTTGGTGTGCCATGAGCGTTTTCCTCATCGTACCAAAAAAAAAGGATCTCGGGCTGGACAGAAAATCTCAGGGTCACAGAGGAGAAGCTGGCCGGAGCGGTGAAGCGTATGCGACACAAAAACATCGGTCCGGACGGTATCCCCGGTAGGGTTTGTGCAATCGCCCTGAGGGTGCTGGGAATTCGCTTAAGGCGTCTGTTCAACAAATGCTTTCAGACAGGGCGGTTCCCCACTCCTTGGAAAGTAGCCGCTCTGGTGCTAATTTCTAAGGCGGGCAAGCCGGCGGACGATCCTTCGGCCCACCGCTCCATATGCCTCAATGCCGAGGTGGGAAAGCTTTTTGAGCGTATCATCGTGTCTCGCCTCATGACGCACCCTCGAAGGTTGGCCCCGACGTGTCGGGAAACCAGTTTGGTTTCAGGCCCGGAAAATTCACCGTTGGAGCCATCCGACGGTTGAGATCCTGGGTCTGCAGGGCGGTCTCCCGGGGCAGGGTCGTCTTGGTTATGAGCCTAGACACTTCAAATGCTTTTATCACCCTGCCCTGGGGAAAGATTAGGGAGGGCCTTTGTAGAAAGAAAGTTCCTTCTTACTTCAAAGAGGCCGTCGGGACCTACCTGGGTACAAGGTGGTCACCTGTAGGAACCGGGATGGCATAGTCATGTGCAGAGGAATGAGCAGGGGGGTTCCACAGGGATCGGTCCTCGGGCCGCTCCTGTGGAACATAGGCTACAACAAAGCCCTCGATCATCATCTCCCTGCGGGGGTGTCGTTAGTCTGTTACGCTGACGACACCCTGGTGGTCATCTCCGGTCTTGACTGGAGAGAGGTAAGGCGCGCCGCAGCGATGAAGCAGTAGCTCGTCCTAGAGAGAATCAGATCGCTGGGACTGAAGATCGCCGTCAGCAAGACGGAGGCCCTCTGGTTCGGTGGGTCGACGGAAAAAGGCCCGGACAGTCCGTTTATAATGGTAGGTGGGGCTCGGGTCAAGGTAAAGTCCCAGATAAAGTACCAGGGACTAATCCTTGACTCACAGTGGAGTTTCCGGTCCCATTTCGAGCAGCTGGCCGCCGTTGAGCGCTACCTCGGCTAGCCTGAGTCGGTGATGCCCAACATGCGCGGCCCAAACAAGGCGGCATGTCGCCTCTACGCGAAGGTAGTGCAATCCATCGCAATGGACGGGGGTTCGTGTGGTGCAAGGCCCTGATGGCCTCCGCACAGAACAACAGGCTCCTAAATTGGGAACAGCGAAGGATGGCCATCATAGTCGCACGGGCGTATCGCACCATCTCCTGAAAGGCGGCGTGCGTGCTGACCGGTTCAACCCCGCGAGTCTATGTGGCCTGCTCGCTGACCAATTTTGATTGGACAGAGAAGTGGACCCGCAGGGGGAAGCCTCTGACCGCCGACATGGTGGAGTCTCGAAGAAATCTGGCCCGCCGGGAGGCTGTTGAGCACTGGCAGGAGCGTCTGTCTCATGCCAGGGTTGGTTAAGGGTGGACAAGGCCATTGGCCTCGTTCTGAAAGAGTGGATGGGTATGGGGCACGGATGCCTCTTATTCCACACCACGCAGGTGCTCTTCGGGCATGGTTGCTTTGGAGAGTACCTGCACGAAAAGATTGGGCGGGAGGTCTCCACGAGGTGCCAACACTGCCCAAAGGTAAGGGACACGGCGCAGCATAACTTAGAAGTATGCCCAGCCTGGGCAGATGAGCGCCGTGCCCTCACCGACAGGATAGGTGCCGGTCTAGACCTACGCTCGGTGGTAGGGCAGATGTTCGCCAATGCTGACGGGTGGGGAGAGGTGGCCTCTTTCTGCAACTCTGTCATGTTGCAGAAGAAGGCTGCTAAACGGGCGCGGGAGGAGGCTCCCAACGCGCTTCCGGAGAAACGACAAGGAGGGGAGGAGGCGTAGAAGGTTCTTGCAACAACACCAGCAGGGACCTCCTCCCCCCCCCCTCATAATAGAACTGTGCGAGGGCTGGGTAGTGAGAGGGTGAGTCTAATTGCTCTCTTCTTGCCCACAACAGAATATCGCCGGCGCTCTGGCTGTGCTAAATACATGTCGCCGCCAGCGATAGCCGAGCTATGGTTCCTCCTGCCCCCCTTTTTTTATTGAAGAGGGAAGGGGGATAGTCGGGAAGAAACAGTAGGGAGGGGGGATCCTCACAGCGCCGACTAGATCGGACAGAGGGCCCTACCTTCTCCATTGTTGAGGAAGTACGTCTCGGGTGGAATCAGCGGCGGGGTAGTTGCCCGGCTAATCCGTCTAGGGCTTGGGATGCGGGAATGCGAACCTAAGGCTCTTTTCCACGGGAGCTCGTCGCACCCCTGGCATCCCAGTTCGGGCGGCTGGGGCTCGGCTTTGGTCGAGTCACGGCCGCTAACACCGAAGGGGGGTCCCTGCTCTCAAGCGGGGACCTGTTTGAGCTAGGATGGATCGCGGTGCATGTTAGTTCGATCACGTAATCTGTCCTGAGCTCAGTCACCGGAAAAAGTTGGGTTTTAGTGAGTATGCCGGCCACGTCTAGGTCGGAGAGTCACATACCTTGCGTCTTGTCCCCACAGGCGCAGCGACTCATATAGGTGTTTCCCAACTATAAAAAAAAGAGTTGAGAGTCCAAGAAATCACCAGGGAAGGCATTCGTCTTCTTATAAAGGCAATGCAACGCCCAAGGCGCCTTATGACGCGGCGGGCACACATAACGAAAGGATGTGTGATCCCTGTGTCTGGTGGTGGGGCAGTTTTTACGGCTCACGTCCTGGCATGGGAAAAGTCGGCTCCTCGAAAGAGTAGGACGGGCCGACGGGATTTTGGTGTCACTGAACAGCCCGTCAGGCTGGGCTGTTTTTCGGGCTGCCCGGACTTATTCCGGGGCAGGGTCGGGACAACGTGGGGACTCCCGGCGCGTACATCGCGGGAAAGCGTCCCCGATGCATTGGGTTGGGACGGTCCCGGGGCCGCTTGGATGTTTCCGAGAAAGGACCTGGATCGCGTGCTTGAAACAGTAGACGTTTCTTGCGATGGAACTTTGTCCTGGAGCAGAACGTAGTGCCATTTTTTAGAAGAACGGAATGGCCGCTGGGACCTTGGTACATGGGCTCAGCGGGCTGGGCCGCCTCTGGGCCGCCTAGAAGTTTTTCCGGGACAGGGTCAAAGCGGCGAAGGACGGTGCAACGCGCACCTCATGGGAAACTCTCCCCGGGATTGCGGACTGGACTGGCCCCGGGGCCGCTCGAAAGTACTCCGAAACAGGGATCGGGGCAAAACGTACGCCCGGTGTCTCCGCGACGGCGCCCCTTCCAAAGCGGAGTGCCGGGCGATGTCTTGGTCCCTTTAAGGGATCATTTTACCCTATATAGACGTGCTGGTTGCCACAGCGGTTAGGGTGCGGAGGGGCCGTCGCCTCCGTTGCCCGATCTGTCCGTAATGCCCCCCAAGTGGCGCCACTCTTGACGGTGCTCTTGCTGTTGGAGGCGGAGGACCCCCGAAAACCTGTACGGGGTGAGTCCTTGATGGTTCCTCCGTGCGGGTGAGTAAGGGTCGGGAAGCCTGTGCTTCGGATGTAACATTACCGGAGCCCGCGCCATAAGCCGACCGGGAGTACCCGGGGCATTCCTCCCCTTACTAGGAGAGAGTGGGAGTTACGCCGGTCGTTCCAGCCGTCACAGGAAGTGGAATTCTTTACTATGAATAATATTAAAAACACACAAAACAACGAGGGGGAAGAGCAATGTGACTTTGGGAACACGCTCAAGAAAAAGCTCAAGGGGGATAAAACCTTCATCCCTCCCAAAGCAGGATGGGGGCAATGTTTTGACCGCGGAAAGGAGGAACGCCTCCGTTTACAGGAGAGAACTCCATATGGAGACTGGTGGGCTGAAGCTATTCAGCACAACAGGCCCTCAGGATGGTGATGAGTTAAAAAAACCCACCACTGCGTGCGAGGTGGTGTTGGTCCTCTAGTTTAGTGGGCAAGATTTTTCTCTTTCAAACAAGACGAATCATACAGGAGCTGCTCCCAGCACAAAACCGGGTCCGGTCGGCTCCAAAGAGAAAGCCGGTCGAAAGGCCAACCCAGAGGCAAGCCTTTCGAGGGCTACTTCCTCGACCTCATTCTTCATCTCGTCCTCGGACGAGAAGGGGTCTAAGGCAGGGGGATCGAAAAAGAGGACCAAAGCGTGCCGCGCGGCAAATACCGCCAAACGCGTGATCCTCTTCACCTCCAAATCGTCCGAGGAGGAGGATGGGAAAGAGAAGAGAAAGCAAAGCAGACCAACCGTGGACCCTAAACACGTGGAAAAATTTACAGCCGAGGTCTTTGCTAAAAAAGCTGCCAAACAAGCAGCCAAGAAGCTGGAGACGGATTACTTGGCCATAATCGACCCCCAGATCCAACCGAACTCAGGCTCAGTCGCCAAGGTCTACAAAAAAGCTAAGCAGTTCTGTGAGGCCTACGACATGGAACTCATTAACGCGGTCGCCGCCGTCATGACGCAGAGGCTGGCGACAATCGCGAAATTAGTCGAGCGGTCTGGGCATATTCAGGGTTCCATAATGTGGGACCTCAAGGATGCCTATGTTAAATTAACGGCGGGCATTAACTCTTTTCTTGGGAGGAAGGGAGTGCAGGAGGCTATAACCCTGCAAAGGGAATCAGAGCGCCGCCTCCAGGAAGACCAGGAGAAGTGGGAGAAGGAGAATGAGGAGCTAAGACGTGAAGTCTCGCTCCTCCAAGCAAAGAACGACTAAGAATCAAGGCTAAATTTAGTAAGCACGAGAATAAAGCCTCATTTGCGGATAAAGCTGCCTCTGCCGATACAGGAGCCAGTTGTCCCGGGATGAGCTGTTCTGAGATTGATAAGCCCTCGGTGGCAACTGTGGAGACCCAAGTTCTTGATGTCCTTGATGTAGAGATGAAAACCTCGATGGAAGATTTCCTTCCCGTGGATAGCACCAAGGGCAAGCGTAAAAAAATGGAAGCCCATCATCCTCACTGAAAAAATACTGAGGGAGCCCATTTACGGTCCGGTTTACGCTGGGCATCAACGACAGTTAAACCCACTTTTAAACGCACCGGACCGTAAGGTGGAAAAGACTATGCACGAACGATATAATCAAAAAAATCTGGACAAGCCCAACAAAACGGACAAACTGCCCTTTGGAGCTACGATGAAGGCCAAGATTAAAGAAACCTTGGCTAAAATCCTCCCAGAAGTTCTGAGGGAGACTTTCAACCAAGAGTCGGGGAATCTCTCGGGAAAGACCAGTTTCCCAAAGAAGACCCAAGGATTCCCACGAAGGGCCAGAGACAGAAAAAAAGGTGGAACCCCTGCCGCAAAAAGCAACACACGGGGAGCAACCTTGGACTCTAGTGGTCTCAAAATCGGTAAAGAAGAAAGCGGCCAAGGGTGCAGATAATTGCGGGGGAAAAGAGCCATCAGGTAGGGCTCCCCCTCCTAAGGCGAACCCAAAAAGACCGTAAACCCCCAAACTGAGAAAGGAAGAAGAAAGCTCCCGCTCCTTCCCAGAAGAGGGCAGAACCTGTCCGCCCGTCCAAAATATGGCCGCCAAAATATGGCCGCCAAATACGGCGGCCGTCTCGGTCACCTGGACAAACAGAAAGAGCTACGCAGAAGTAATGCGACTTGCGAGAGACAAGCTCGAGTCTCTAAGAATAGAAGACCTGAGACCTCGAAAGGCCGTGACCGGAGCCCAGATTTTAGAAATCCGGGGCAGCGATAACGTTGAAAAGGCTGACGTCCTGGCCAACGAGCTCCGCGAGGTCATGGCCCATCAAGGCGATGTTAAGATCGCTTGCCCCTCCAAGTCGGTGAAGTTAAGGGTGTCCGGCATGGACGACTCTATCACGACGCAGGAGGTGGCGAGTGCTGTGGGGAGTATTGGGGGTTGCTCCCCACAGGACGTCAAAGTAACAAAGATCGGCCGGCCCTTTAATGGCCTTGGCACGTCCCTGCTGCTACAGATGCAGCAGTATTGGCCATCAGGCCAATGTATGTGCCAATAAAGCGAGTTGCCCGGTGTGCCTCGAAAAAAGAAAACCGGTGGATAAAAGGGTAGGGACCAAAGCATGCGCCTCCACCACTAATAAGGGAGCAAAGACAAGGGCCTAAACCAGCGGCAAAAGGCCTACAAAAGGCGGGAGCGACTGACGGGACAAGGGAGGGAGTGGCTTCCCAACTCCTCTCCAATCCTTTTTTTTTTTGTTCACGGAGAGGAAATGCGTTACCGTATACCCCAGGCCTCGGGGGAGGCCTGGTGGTTATATGGGGCTCTTCTCCGCCGGCGAGGGCCTATCCACTAAAACCTCTCCGGGTGTCCTGCCCTGGTCCATGACTGGGGGGCTCCGGGAACGCGTGCAGCATACTTCCGGAGCCCCCCGGACCCAGTCGGCCTTTGGCGGCCGACTCGTCTCGCCAGGGTCGCCTTAGTGATAGGCGCCCCTGGCAGGGCTTAAAGGCCTAGTCTGCCCTAGGTCGGGGGAGAGAGACACCGTCCCTCCCCCGCCTCTTCCTCTGTTGAAGTTGGGGGTACAGGCCCGGGGATCCGGCCCCCGCCGGATGGTTCCCGGGCTTCTTCGCGCCGCGCTGACGGCGGCGCGGCCCTACTTTCTGCCCTGGGAGGGGGGGAGAGAAGACCCTTCCCTCTCCCCCCGCCCCGGCGAGGCAGCGGCTCCGCGTTATACTGCAAGATCGCTCCCCCCGGACCGTCAGGTCAGATCTGCCTCGCTCCAATCCTTCTCCTTTCCTCCACGTCGTCAACTTCCTCTGGAAAGAAGAAAAAGGGAAAGGCTGCCAAACCTCAGCTTCCTCCTCCCAAGGGCCTCTCTCCACCTGATAGGGAGGGTGAGCCCAGGTACACAACTGCGGCCAAAACTTAGGCCGCCTCTATGGGCCTCTCCCCAATTCACAAGGAGAGTGAACTCAGGAAGGTTACAGTGGCGCTAACGCCAGTCACGGTGATGGAGGTGGAAGAGCTTCAGCTGACGCCAAATAATGGCTAATAGGCTCTTCCAAACCAATTTAAATCACGCCAAAGCTGCTCAAGACATTTTGATGCAGTGTCTGGCGGAAAGAGAAGGTGGGCTGGCTATCGCGGCTGACCCATATAGGATCCCCGAAGATGAGCATGTGATTTTCACTACAGCATGGCGGCGACGGTTGATGACAGCCACTTAGAGTGTTGAGGCTGTCCAATATAGACATTACTTTTATGTTACCGTCTGTTACACACTTTGGTAGAAGCATAGCTTATGTGATGCAAGTAGAAAAGTTACAATGTTAACGTGTCATGTGTAAAAGATAATTTACGCTAAGAATTTTCAACGTGCGCAGTGGAAGTCTGCACACACATTCACAGGTGGTTGTACTTTGTTAAGTCAAAATACTGTGACATTTAGACTTCTTTCTAGATGAAATGTTTTTTTAAAGTGTTTATGAACATTTAACGGGTTGAGAACTCGCTCCGTGTCGAGGCCGACTCAATATTAATACATAACCGCGAAATAATGAACACGTGCTTAATGATAATGCGCAGTGTGCTAACGCGCATTTCTTCTTGGAAACAGCAACGGGAAGTGTCAAACATGTAATATTTCTCGAGATATTCACGTTGGTATATGATGCATTGCGGAAGTTTGTGATTATGATAGGAGCGGGGAAGAATACGAGACATTACAATAATGAGTATCTAAGCCAAACTGGACATTGCATGAACAATGGTTTAGTGGTTTATTACTATATAATCGAGTATCGGTGACACGCGGCCGCTCGAGCAGAGACGCACGGGCATGCGATATCATGCCCTTGTGAGAAACCTGCACTTGACGGTACAATGCTCTTCTATGAAATAAAAGCGTTTATGCCGCGTGGCCCTACCATAATAATGCACACAGCGTAAAGAATTTAGAACCTATGCAAAAGATTGGTTATTTGAAAGATTATGCGTTGCTCGTAATACGCTGGTTATGTGCGGCGGCTTCGTTAATACACTCCGCTGCAAAATTTATGCTTTCCCTGTGGAGGGGTATGGACCGCGTATGCTTGTCTGTTCGGTGAATGGCGACACACAACAGGTGTGACAAAGAAACAACTTTGACGTTTATCCCTCTGTGAAACATGCATAGGATGGTTTAGAATAAAATTGCATATATAGCATAATAATATAATTTTCGGGAGAAAAGTAGATATACTAAATACTGTATTAAATTTATATACATAGTTTAAGCGCTATTCAAACATGTAATGTAAATAAAGTATCTAGTTACATTACCTTTCCTGTTGATTAGGCTACATACTGCACTTGTGATACACTACATTGCACGTGTGGAACTTAGAATAATGCATGCAAGGAGAGTTACCTTATATCATCAATGAAGCTAATTACCTAAATTAAAGCTCGCAAAGAAGATTACAATCTGGTCACACAGCTGTAAATCTGAAAACATGAAGTGGTCTGAGACCTCCATACAATAAGCTGTGGCGATAATTTATTTTATAATCAGAAGAAAGAGTGAGTTGTGTGTGTTTGGCGTATGTAGACTGAATGTCAGGAATCTCAACTTTCTATTATACGTATTGTTTACTGATTATTAAATAAAGCTTATTAATTATACAATTAAATGAAGAAGATCTATAATCATGCATTAATATAGTTACTATGATTAAGTGCTTTTTACATCTAGTCAGTGGAAAGAAATCTGAGATCAAGACTTTGACATATTATTTACTGATTGAAAGGCTAATCGAAGGCATACAAAGGCTAATCAATTTTATTAGTTTTGTGGATTAATTAATTTAACAGAAAAGATAAAAAGTTTAAATTCTAAAGTAAATGTTACATTCGTCTTGTACGAAATTGTTATATATGTATTGTGACTGTCACGAGGGTGGTGTATGCGGCATACGAATGCATCAATTCCATGTGCATTTTATATTATGTGTTCTGCTCAATCCCTATTATTGTAGACAAAATTGCAAAAATCGTGCTTAAAATATTATGCAGAATCTACTTGGATATGGAAATATATTAGGAGTACAAATTGAAAACCGCCGTTTTCCAGTAGATGGCGCCAGCGGTAAATGCTGGCGCCAAACGTTAGATCAAAAATTTTAAATGTAAGGTTAGGCATCTGGCAACAATTCCTTATCATTGCAGTTGTGAATTTTTATCGGCGTTATATATTTTTTTGTGATCGAAAATGTCGAAATTTGTGCCCAATAAGCGTCATTTGCGGGAAGTTTTGCTTTTTGCCTTCAATTCGAAAAAATCTGCGGCTGAGGCGCGTCGAATGATTGTAAAAACTTATGGTGAGGTTTCCGTTAGTGAAAGAACGTGTCGAGAATGGTTCCAACGCTTCAAAAGTGGTGATTTCGGCGTAGAAGACAAGGAGCGTCCCGGACAGGTGAAAAAGTTTGAAGACGCACAATTGGAAACATTACTGAATGAAGATTCATCTCAAACGCAACAGGAGCTTGCAGATTCATTGGGCGTGACTCAACGAGCTATTTCACATCGTTTGAAAACCATGGGAATGATCCAAAAGCATGGACACTGGGTGCCATACGAATTAAAGCCGAGAGACGTCGAACGGCGTTTTTTCGCTTGCGAACAGCTGCTCCAACGGCAAAAATGGAAGGGTTTTCTGCATCGTATTGTAACCGGCGATGAAAAGTGGATCCATTATGATAATCCAAAGCGAAAAAAATCGTGGGGCTACCGCGGCCATGCATCAACATCGACGGCCAAGCCAAACATCCATGGCTCGAAGCTCATGCTGTGTAATTGGTGGGACCAGCTCGACGTGATTTATTATGAGCTGTTGCAACCGGGTGAAACCATCACAGGAGCTCGCTACCGAACACAACTAATGCGTTTGAGCCGAGCATTGCAGGAAAAACGGCCACAATACGAGCAAAGACACGAAAAAGCGATGTTGCTGCACGACAACGCTTGGCCACATGTTGCTCAGGTCGTTAAAACCTATCTGGAAACATTGAAATGGGACGTTTTACCTCATCCGCCGTATTCTCCTGACATCGCCCCTTCAGATTACCACTTGTTCCGATCAATGGCGCATGGCCTGGCTGAGCAACACTTCCATTATTACGAAGAGGCCAAAAACTGGGTCGATTCGTGGATCGCCGCAAAAGACGAGCAGTTTTTTCGACGCGGGATTCGTATGCTGCCCGAAAGGTGGGAGAAAGTAGTGACCAGCGATGGACAATACTTTCAAGAATAAGTATGTAACCATTTTTCAACAATCAATCCTCAAATTTTGACAAAAAACGGCGGTTTTCAATTTGTACTCCTAATATATCTAAGCTTAACGATTAACGAAAGTCTACTGTTGCTAATGTATTATTTACGGGAATTGAAAACAATCAATAATTGAAAATTAAAACATTGAAATGTCGGTTATCCAAAATTAATTTTATTTATCTATTCAAAATAATATATGTCTGGAATTAATAATAAATAGACAGACTTGCTCGGTTAATATTGAGGTAAAGATAGAATATGGTGGTCAAAAATTCAGAAGACAGAAGATTTAGCGGTAATTGTTAAGAATACCGACTGCACCTTCGATTTTGATGAAATTAGGCTCATTCGACGCGTTTTTATTCAAAATGAAAAAATCTGGCAAGAAAAAGTGTCGCTCTGGCTCGCGAACCAAAATATCAGTTTTTTAATAAAAATATATTTTATCTTATTTCATTATGTAAAGCCGCATAAGGCAACGAAACAAGTGACCTAATGTTCGTGCGCCTTAGTAATACGAAACCATTCCCGTACAAAACAAAATGGCGGGATAAAAGGAAAAAGGGCGCATGCGCAGAAAGGGAAAGGAGAAGGAAGGAACAAAAGTAGAGTCAGTTGGTGAAGTATCGCGAAAAGGAGAGGATTGATGTCACCGGACATCAAGAGGTATGATGCAATGTTGCATCATTCGAAAAATAATCGCGCGGAACTCAGTAGTGTAAGATCACATTGTTATAGAATTAAGGAGAGCGTTTTGTAATTCATCACGATCAGAAGAATAGTTATGTTATTTTATTTCATTTTATTTTTTTTTATTTGTGATTGATGTGATTCTCAAATAAATAAGGTTTTTGTAAGTGAATTGTGTAAAAGTGACTTGCACACCAACCCTAACGCGTCTCTTATACGCGAACAGCTCGTAAAATTTGCAATCGCGCGGAGTGAACGTTATTAACGGGCGTAAAACAGAATTAACAATTAACGGTCAATCAACGAAATCACAACTGCCGTGAGACGCGATTACGACAACGGTTGACGACAGGCAAAAGCTGGCCAATCAGCATCCAGGAGACGGAAGAAGAAAGAAAGATGGCGAAAATCGAGAATCATCCTTGGTAATTAGCGGGTAAAATTACATGGCGACCGTAAAAAGAACGAGTAAGTATAGATTTTATTGCTAACCAGATTGCCAACCGGTTACTGTATTCTCTAGATATTGTTATGATAGCTGACATTAAGTTATCAATTATCAACTTCCGTGCCCACTTTCGATGTAACAGTCTAACCCGCAAACCCGCTACTAAAATTTTGTTATAGTCTGGGATAGGATGGGAATATGCAATTAGTTACATAAGATAGCTTGCCCGATTGAGCTAAATATATATATGTACATATAACGGTTGAGTGATAAATAGTTACTATGGTAATTAAACACATGCTTTCCGTACGCCTCGTCAGTGTTACAATCCTGATGGATCGTAACTTTGCGTAACTTCGGCAAGGTGAAACAAAAAGCGAAGGAAAAAAATCTTTTCTGACCGAGCAGTGGTTTTAAGATCTTGTTTTCCGGTTCCAAGTCTCAGACTCGATCAACCAACATTCTTCTGTCGCCGGAACGGAAATGAGCACTTTCCCCCCAAAACTAAGTTAACCCATACAATACAAATGGAAATGTCTGGTATAGAAAAAGAACCATTCCAGGTAGTCGAATCCCTGGGGCCCGGCAGGTCGAGAGTGTATCTTTTGCTCTTGACAAGTCGGCGGCTAAGCCGGAATCATGCAAGGGAGAAGTGGGGGGGGGGGTTGCCAGAAAGCTCCCCTACTGATAATGCAATCTCTGACAATAAATTGATGTTAAAACCAAGGCTCATCCTGAATGAAGCTTTTTGTAAGAAAGTAACTATTAAAGTTCCGAGAACCAGAGGTAAAAGAGAATAGATGTTTTCAGATGATTTGGGTGAATCGAGAAAGGACGTTCAGGCAACAAAGAATGAAACGAGTCCAAATCAGACGGAAACCCGTAGTCAAACAAAGAAGAAGAAGCGTCTCTCCACCTTCGTAATCATTCCAGCTAAAAAGAGGAACAAGAAGACACCAACGAAGATTGGTAGTTGGAAGGCAAACCTTAGTGACGATGAATGGGAGCATACAGATTCAATCGGCAAGATAGCCAGGAAGAAGAGGAAGGTAACAATCACCAAAGCCAAAAAAGCACTTACGGTTAACTTAAAAAAGGAAGTAAAGCAGGTGGTAAAAAACTTTGATATAGTTTCGGCGGCTGAAATAGTGAGCAATGCAATAAAAATTATCAACAAGGGTGAAGCGGCAAGAGCAAAATGTGAGAACATTAAGGATGACCTTAATAGAAAAATGAAAATTGGCTTCCATGTTAATCGCATAGCAGTCGAGAAGCTGGCAATTAGAGCCAGTTTTCTTGGGAACACCACTTACAACAAGGAGAAGTGTCTGTTATTACAAGAGAATGACAAACTTAGGAAAGAATTAGAGGAGGGGAAAACAAACAAGTTAGTAGTGCAAGCCCTAGTTCACAGGGACGGAAGCGCTAATAAGGCAGACGGACTTATATCTAAGAGCATAAAAACACAAAAAAATGAAAAAGCAAAAACAAACTATGACAAAGATTATTCAATGCTACCGGGACCCTCCGGGCTAAGACCTTCTCGCGGCGTTAAATGGGACCCCGGTTTAAAAACGATCGAGGTAGACGATCGAACGGAGCACCTTAAAGGAAAATCTAAATTTGACAGGATGTACAAATTATGGAAGAACCCCGGAAAACAACCGGGCAAGCTGGACACGTATGTAACATTACCACGCAACCTTTTACATCCACCTTCAGTCCTGGCAGAAAAAGACTGGCAGAAAGCAGTGAAAGGCAGGAAAGAAAAAAAAAATAAGGCAAGTAATATAGCTCAAACAACATTAATAAACCTGAAAGCAAGAGATACAGCAAATGACTATAGTAGGAGAATATTCAGGGATGAAGGATTACCCCCATTACAAAGGGGGACGTTCCCACATCAATATAATGAAGACGACTTAACAAACAGGCAAGCTAGCACTATTCAGGGACGGAACGAATACACGGGGGGAAGTAAAAGCAATGAAAGAGGCGAGAAAAGTAGAAGGCAAATGAATACCAGGAAAGATCAAAAAAAGGAAACTAAAACCGCCACGCTGGTAATTGACGCGGCAAAGAAAAGAATTCTAAAAACCACTGCAGTCACGATTACTCGCGGGAAGGACGCTCCTTCATACGCGACCTTACTCAGGAATGCAAGAGATAAGGTCTCACTTAACGACTTAGGGATCAATAATAGCAGAATTAAAAGAGCAGTAAACGGAGGTATCATCATTAAGATCCCCGGAGAAAACATGGCGGATAAAGCCAACGAATTTGTCAGGAAACTAGAAACCGTCATTGAAAAAGAAGACGTTGTCGTGGCCCGCCCAACGAAGAGAAGGAACTGATGGTCACAGAGTTTGACAAATCAGTAAGCAGATTTGAACTTAACCTGGCGATGGCAGAGATCGGTGGTTGCCCAGAATCGGAATTAAAGACGGGGCAAATCAGACCAATAAAGAATGGTCTTTTCTCGGTATAGGTAAGTTGCCCGATTGAAGCGGCAATTAAAATCGTGGTAAAAGAGCACATCATACTAGGCTGGTCATCGGGAAGAGTAACACTATTAAAGCAACGTCCACTATAGTACTTCAGATGTTTAGCTCTTGGTTATATTAGGGAGCGGTGCCCTTCCACAGTGCATAGGAGCGGATGTTGCTTCAACTGCAGAAGCGATTTACATAAAAGACACCAATGTAAAAGTAAACCATTATGCCCCGTCTGCGAACTAAAGGGGAAAAAGCATGACCATAGGCCGGGGGACGAACAGTGTGTCTCTGTTCCTCCCAGAAGTCTAGGTGATGGAAGCCTCAGAAGAAGGACTCCTCCGGCTTTCCGAATAGGGACGATTCGGGAAGATCGAATAGATAATAACTTTGAGGGGAGAAACCGGGAAGCAGAAATGGACATACCCCTAAGAAGAGAGGCGACTCGGGACGGAAGCATAAAACTAAAAGGGGAAGCATCGACGAATACAAATCTAAAAAAAGGTGCGTCTACGCAAGGGGAAGGTGAATTGGAAGACTACAAATCTCCAATAAAAGATGAGGTAGCTCGAAACAGCCCAACAAAAGAAGAATTTGTCACTCCTAAAAGCAAGGGATACTCGTTTGCAACCAGCAGCCCAAAAGAAGGAGAAGCTGAGAGGATAATGGTGAAAATCAATCCACTGAAGCTTAATTTTTCACAAGATACGATAGCAGACAAGAATTACCCGGAAGACGGAGAGGGGTTCATGGAGACCTCTTAGGATAACAAAACAGCACTAGAAAAGGAAGATCGGAGGGCTTCCAGTGAAAAGGATGGTGACCAGTAACTTTACACAATGGCAGTCATAATTCAAGCTAATGCAAACAGAAGCAAAACAGCTCAAGATCTGCTGATAAAAAAAATGGGGGAAACTAATGTGTCAATTGAGATATAGTATCGGAACCACATTCAGTTCCATTGGACAATGTGAGATGGTTTCCATCTAGGGATTCACCGTCCCCAGTAGCAGTAACCTGGCAAGGAGTCCAGCAGCCGCAAAACTGTCGAATGTTAAAAAACGATGTAGGCTTTGTGGTAATAAAATGGGAAGAAATAGTCATCGTCGGGTGCTACTTCTCTCCGAACAAGAAGATCAGCAGCTACGGGAAATTTTTGGACAGCTTAGCAACGATTGGAAGAAAATATAGAGATAAACCGCTCCTTATCTTGGGCGATTTTAACGCTCGATCACAACAATGAGATATTATTGGCAACGTCAGAGGCAAATTGGTGGTCGATTGGGCCTCAAACCTGAGGCTTATTTTGCTGAATCTGGCAAGGTCGCCGACAACTTGTCACCCCAGAAGCACCTCTACTGTCGATATAATGTGAGCAAACCGTAACGCATACAGACTAGTTCTAGGTTGGAGGATAGAATACCATAACGACTCCTTTTTTGATCATTTTTAACATTCTTATAAATATTCGGGACAGGTGTAAAGCCGCAGACAGGATCAGGCTGAATTACACTGTATTTCCAAAATGGAGCTTGAAACAAATAGACAGAGACCTGGCTAAAGCTGCGGCTGAAATAAAATCAGCTGCGGCTGAAATAAAATCATGGTTCATGGTCGAAGATGATAGACCAGCCAAGGAGTGGCCCGGGTGAGAACAGCGCTAACCGAAGTGTTAAACATGGAGGCACCACGCATTAAATCCGGCCACAAGCCACAATGTTACTGATAGAATAAAAACATCACCACCTTAAGGAAGATATGCAACTCGGCGCGACGAAAAGCCTTTAAAACCAGAGGTAAGATTACAGCAAAGGAGCAAAAAGTCTTAGACCAAAAAGGCAAGGAGGCGCGCAGGGATCTAATGAAGTCAATTGCGGAAGCAAAATCTAGAGCGTGGGGCGAAATTCCCTCGTCGTACCGTCCAATATGCTTCATAGATAAACTAGGGAAAATATTCCAAAGAATTATAGTAAATCGTATTCAAGAACACCTAGATAGCATCGAAAAATTGTCTAACCTATAATTTGGATTAGGAAGGGTAGATCGACAATAAATGCTATCGAACAAGCAAAAGGGTTGATCGAGGAAGGGGGGAACGTGGAGGGCGTTGCTGTGGCAATCAGGTTGGACATAGCGAATGCTTTCAACTCCTTACCATGGAGTAAAATACGTGAAACGCTCGAGGTAAAGAGAATCTCTAATTACCTGAGATTAATCGCAAATAGTTACCTCGAGGACCGAAAACTAATTTTGATAAATAGAAAGAGCCGAGTAATAAAAAAAGCGGTATCCTGTGGAGTATCACAAGGTTCGGCTCTGGGACCACAGTTCTGGATCACGACATACAACGCGTTATTACAAAAAGAACTACCCGAGATGTGTACCGCAATTTGTTATGCGGACGACACACTACTCGTGGCCGTTGGCGAGTCAGTGAGAGAGATCATTGCGCGGGCAGACGTGGCCCTGGCAATCATTTGCCGCAAAATCAGGAATCTCGGTCTCAGAATTTCCCCCGCAAAAACCGAGACTGTGGTATTTGCAAGAAAAAAGATCATTGTTCCGGAGAACACGACTGTTACTGTGGAGGGTCATCTCGACAAGATAAAGACGCATATAAAGTACTGGGGGCTAACAATAGATAAAAATTAGAAATTTAATATCTATTTTAACAATATTATGCTCAAAGCGAAAGCCATGGCGTCTTCATTGGTCCGCCTCATGCCGAGCTTAAGGGGTCCATCGGATAGAAAGAGAAGACTTTACGCGAATGCTATTAATTCGGTGATAACATACGAGGATCCAATATGGGCAGATTCCATTAAGAAAAACGGGGCAATCCGTGAGAACTTTAGGAGACTACAAAGGTCGGTCGCACTCCAAATTATATCGGCATACAGGACGGTCTCCCACGAGACGGCGGCAATTCTCGCGGGTCAATTACCTCTAGGTATACTGGTAAAAGAACTCGCTAGATTATACGAGAGGGCGTGCACCTGTAAAGAAGGAGGTATCATCCTCACAGCAAGGCAGCAAATAGGTCTCAGGAATCTTGAGCGGGCCACTAGTGTGGAAAAATGTAGACAAACTGATCAAAAACACAGGGTCGGCCGGTGCCATTGTGAGGGAATGTTTCATTCCCTTGTTGAAAGATTGGTTAGAGAAAAAGAAAGATCTAGGCTTAACCTTCAGGACCACACAAATGATTACGGGACACGGGTGCTTTAATGCCTACCTGAATAATATCGACAGGGCGGAATCGCAAATATGCGCCCATTGCACCCAAAGTGTGGACACCGCAAAACACACCCTTAGACATTGCGTAAACTAGCAACCTCAGCGTGAATAACTATTTAAAACATTTGGACAAGATTTTACACTGCAGATCATCTTTGAGAAGTGTCTGGCGGACACCACTAAATGGGAAACTTTCAAGGATTTCTTCGAAAAAGTTATCGGAGAAAAGAAACTTGCGGAAAAGGAGAAGGCAGCTAGAGTGGCACGCCGTCCGAAGCCGCCCAGGGCGAGGATCCGTCTAGTGAAGATGTAAGCAGCGGGGAAGTAAAACATGGACAGCGAAGTGTTATAAACCGTCACAGAGCGTTGACAAAGGGGTGACACTCTTTTGGACACAGCACGATTGGACACCAACCAATCATCTTGACTTATCTAACCAAACCAACGGAAAAACTCTAGGCATCGGCCGCTGTGAGTGGTGGTGTCCAATCGTGCGCACCCCTTGACGAAGACTTGTTGTTAATTTGTACATAACATGTATATACTTAGTTAGTTTATAGTTAGTTTATAGAATCAGACCTACCTAATAAGACTATAAAAAGAGCGTAAGTTAGCGGTACGATCCTTAAAGAAGAAACGGCCAACGCAGCGTGCATAGTGTGAGGAAGACATCAAATCGAGTCCTTTACCAGTTGATAGAGCAGGAAGATAATCGGAAATAAAAGGCGAACCACGGCAGGATTCGGAAGTGGGACGCAGACGATCCTCTTTGCGACATTACGTTTAACCAAATCCATACAGCGGAGGTGACTATATACCAAGAAACGTTATGATAAGCCCGTAATAACTCTGTGACGAACTATTAGTATAGACGCGGGCACTTTCCGAAGGAATGGCGTATTGCTGGCCGGGGGTGCCCGTTCGTCTCGCGATGATACACATGAGGAGAGGTTTTTAAGGGGTAGGCGATGTGTGTAGTTTCGAAGCGATGTACCCGCATCGAATTCCTCGGTGCACGGGCCCCAGGGCGTCTTTCCCTTCTTCGTCGGATGAGGACTGTCGGCATAACTGAACAGAGGCTTGTGGTTAGGGCGGCAGCTAGCCTGCCGCTTTGCTCTTCCTCATGATCTAGACCGAACTGGTTCTTGCTGGTCATAAAAGGGATTTAGCGAAGATTTCCCTCTTCCTCCGTAAACAAAAAAAGGGATCCTCAAAGACAACCCAAACTAAGCCGGGGATATCTTTGGGTGGTGATAGTCAGCCAGCATGCGCGCGACGCTCCGCCGATGTTACCGATTGAGTCCGGCAGGGCTTTGTCCTGGTTGAATAGGGACCCATTGACATTCTGGGGTGCTACATCCCCTCCAGTCTCAATCTGGGGGAGTACGAGGCAGCCTTGGAGCGGGCGGGATAGTGCATTGCTAGGCGCTCTCCCAGACCCATCATCGTAGAAGGAGACTTCAATGCCCACGTTACCGCGTGGAGGTCCCCAAACACAAACTCCAAAAGCCGTTGCACCCTGGAATGGGCGGCGTAACTCGCGTTGCTAAGTCGGGGTCAAGGCTGCACCTTTGTGGGTGGCCGTAGAGAATCCATAGTGGATCTCACGTGGGCCTCTCCAAGCGCCTTTAGCAGGGTCAGTGCCTGAAGAGAGGAGGCCCTCAGGGAGCTTACAGATCATCGTTTGATCACGATGGAGTTGGCCTCCACATCAGGTGTGGGAGTTCGCCGTCAAATAACAAAGTAAAGATGGGTCCTCAGAAAACTAGACCAAAAGGCCCTCGAGGTCAGCCTTGCGGTGTCAACGTAGGCTGATCGAGGGCAAAATACCGGAGCTGAAGCGGAGGCAGAATGACTTTGTGACGCCATGTCGCGCGCGTGCGATGCTTCCATGCCCCGCAATCGACCGAGGGCGCAACGTGCCACTTACTGCTGGTTTGAAGAACTCGCCCAATTAAGACGGTCGACGGTGATCGCCAAAAGGGCATTTACGCGCGCCCAAGGTCGGGGAATAGAGGCAGAGGTGAAGGAAGCGAGAGTGACCCTTAAAGATGCCAGGAAGATTTTGAGGGTTGTCATTTGTTGGATAAAGGCCGAGGCCTGGGAGGAGTTTATTTCAGGCGTCACAAGGGACCCACGGAGGAGACCATACAAAATGGCAGTTAAAAAACTCCGCTGATAGGCTCCCCCCCTGACGGAGACGTTGGACCTCCGGTTCCTGGAGCGTGTAGTCGACCAATTGCCCACCCGGAAGAGGGATATTCCCGCTAGGTCTGCCCCCCCCGGGTTGGTCAGAGGAGCTGAGGGTCCGTGATTACGAACTCAAGGAGGCCTTGGCCCAAATAAGGAATAAGGGTCAAGCTCGCGCGCCCGGCCCAGATGGAATCTACGGCAAAATCTAGGTCCGAGCCGCAATAGTGATCGGTGGGGATCTCAAGAGAGCCCTCATCGATTGCCTAAGAGAAGATGTCTTTCCCAAGAGGTGGAAAAGGGCCAGGCTTGTCCTTCTAAAGAAAAAGGGCAAGCCAACGGAGGACCCCTCCACGTACAGGCCCCTCTATATGCTGGATAATGCGAGCAAAATTCACGAACGTGTGATTGCCAACCGCATCATCCGGCATCTGTCCCAAGAAGGTCCCAACTAATCCCCCGGTCAAAAAAAGCACAAGAGAATAAAAAAAAACGCAAATATTTATTATCATTGACGATGCAAACATTGCAAAAATGAAACAAAATAGCTACAAGCATTTGAAACGACGCAATTATAAAATTGGTAGTAGACTTGGTGGTACTCGATAAAGTTAAAATAGTAAGTGCAAAAATGATGTAATATTGCAAAACGATAACTCAAAAGTTTTGACGATGATGGTATTACGTGTGACCTCTTTTGGCGAGCGCGTTTACTCCAATACAAACGCACTCGAGTCCCGCCACCGCGTCAAGGTGGAGGTCACATTGGCAGGGAGGCGGATTGGCGAAATGTGCAACGCCAATCCGCGGAGATATGTAGAGAAAAAAATATAAAAATGAAATATGTATCTTGTGCAATACCTTTTATTCGGACGACTTACTGGTCGTCAGACCGCATGTATGAATCCGGCGTTATTTAAATTGTGGTTCATCGTCGTCGCTGTTGCTCGTACTTGTGCGTGCAGATAATGGCGCGCGGGGTGTAGGAACTCGTGTCAAGTCTACAACTGGATAGCGGTATTGTACCGGTGTAATATCAAAGTCCGATTCGGTCGACAGGACGGTCTCTGTACGCTGAGTATTATAATGTCAGCGCAAGGCGTGTCTCTGGTGTCTCGCTCGGAGTCGCTCGAATGGACACTCTCCGTGTCGGTAAGTACAATTACATCGTCCAGTTGCTGCTCGGGCAGCCTGGACAGGCGTGACGGCGTGGACGGCGTGAGCGGCGTGGGCGGCCTGGGCGGCGTGGATGGCGTGGGCAGCCTGGGCGGCCTGCGACGGCAGCGGGTGTGGAGACTATGAAGGGGGGAGGGGTGCTGATAACGGCGTCTGCGGCGGTGTAATTGCGAGCAAACGTGATCGCGCAAACTGCAAACTCGTGTTAATCTCATCGGCTTGCGCCGGCGAGCATGGGAGCTCGTGTTGCAGCTCGAACGCTCTTATGTGAGCTCGCATAGTTCTCGCTCGTTTTTGAGCTGCCGCTCGAAAAGCGTCGGTGTCGGCAGTGGTGTAACGTTATCGTCAATGCGTCGTAAGTGTAACGTCGGGCACAGAAGTGGTGGTACGACGTTCTTCCTTTGTGGCGGACGACCACCGCGTCGACGTTTCAACGGCCTTCCCGGCCATCATCGCACTTCCGGTGGCGGAGTCGGCGACAACGCTACTCTTTCCGACACGTGCCGTTGCGTGTCGGGCAACGGCGTGCGCGCACGCTCCAGCGACAGCGATGGTGATCGTTGTGTGCGTTCTCGTCGTGGTGGCACGTCTCGTAATCGTTGCCGCAATATCGACAGTCGTCGACGGACCTGGTTTACATTAGATCCGACGAGCCGTCGAAACGTTGAACCAGCATCCAAGATTTTTGCTGCGTGCTGGGATCAATAATTCTTGCCGTAACAATTTCAACATTCCGGTCGATGAACGTTTGTAGCCTTCGCAGCAGCTCCAATAAATCCGGCACGTCGATGGTGGCGTGACATATCCTTGCAAACGCCGTCGGCAGGCGGACGAGCATCGCACTCGCGAAGTCCTCCGTTGTAACCGTTTTGTACACCTGGGGGTGTCTGGCGCCTAAGTGACGCAACCTTTAGTACCGCCTGAAGTAAGTGGTCATAGACAAGGCTGTAGCGTGATGGCCTTAAATTTCTGCTATCAGACGCTGGTCTACCGCGGCGGGATGCCCGTCGTTGCGTCCACACACGTCGGCGGCCGTCTCGGCCAGTTCGGCTTGCCTTCGCACGATACGTGCCTCGTCTCTTTGGTCGTCGTCGTCGAGGCTGTCAGCGGCGGTGGCGATTCGTACGGCGTGTTCATTCTGGCCAATCATAGCCCCGTACCCCCACGTTGCGTACAGCGTTACGAATCAGCATGTAGCGCTGACAAAGATGTTTGCGTTCGTGTCCTCGTCGCGGTTGCATGGCCCATACCACGCGACTCACCCGCCACGCGTGCTTGGCGGCGCGCATCTCCTTGGGCGGCATAAATTTTTGCATACAAATCAAATTGGAACGTCGCGTCGTCGTCGTCGTTGTTTTCAACACGGCCGTCCAACGATGTGACGCGGACGGTATCCTCGTCGATGGATCGAGCCTCCATGCGCTCAGCAAACATGTATCGCACAAATCAGAAAATGTAATGCCAATTTACTCCGTTACTAAAGTAAAACGGAGCCTAAATTCGGCTCGCATGCAACGCTCGATCATTAGCGCTGATACCCAAGGCAACATTTCGGTGAACAGTCGAGCGTCTCGGAGGCAATGTTTTAAAAACATTGCGTCCTTCACGCTCGCATCGCAGTACCGGCGCCACTTCGGTACCCGACACACCGATCCGTGCTGCAGTAACCAGTGCGCCACTTTGCCAATGTGTCGCCTTTGATCTAAAACGTGGCTCGTTTTGATAAATTCTGAAATGCTTGCACCGCAGGCCGATTGTGTGCACCTCTTCAATGTGCAGCTGGCTCGACGTCCTAACGCAGTACTCCCAGTAACATACGAGGTCTCAAATGTACTGGGAGCACTCGTTGCCTGCCGCGCGCAGCTTCGTTGTGCCGCACAATCGAAAGAAGCGGCATAATACTGATGTGGGCACCGCGCCCGGATTATCAGCGCGGACCATTTTTGCTGACAAATTGTACGCCTGTACAAACGTAATGCCCGTGTCGGGCAGAGTGGTCGCGGGAACTACGTATGTCAAAAAATAGCCGTATTGGGCAAGAAACCCGATGCGGTATTTTTCTATCTTGTCTTTTTAATGAAAGTCCCGGACTAAAAAATTTCGAAGATGCTCGAGTCAAACAAGCAACGGCTTGTCGCCGTCCCTCAACGCGATGTTGGTCGCGTGGTGGAGTTGCATTACGTCCACATGAGGGTGGTCGACGTCGACGAGGAGGTCTGTCAGATACGCAGATGCCGCCTCGCTTGACATTTTGAGTCCGTGCTCGCACGTATAGAGGCGGACTATGGACATGCCGCAATTTTGCGACAGATTCGTCATCTCGAGACGCGCGGTGAGGGCGCTTGCAAAGTACGGCCAGTCCGCTTCATAAATTTCATACGTCCTATCGACGTCGAACATGCTGAATTTTGCGCCGTCTCGCGCCGACTCGCAAGCAAGAGGCATATCATTTAGCGCCTTCTGTACCACCAGCGCTTGAAAAGCGGTCGCGATGACGTGTACGCGGCCGTCTTGGTGGGGCGTGGAGGTTTTTGGTACGAAATGTAAAATTTCCGAATCGTACAAAATTTGAAACAGGACCCTTAGGTCTCTCCTGTCGATTTTCGCGATACGAAATTCGTACCATTCCTCTTTTACGCTCGCTGCCTCGGAATGGTCGTGGACCAGGTCTGCTCTGCAAAGCGCCCGAAGCTCTGACGCCAAAAACTTGACGCTCTAGGTACAAGCACAATTTCGTGTTTTGACACAGCAAAATTGGTCGCGTGTACACGCAGGCGCCGACGCGACAACGATATGGTTCGGCGCTAACGCAACATACGAGGACGGAGTCTACGTCCATCGTTGTTACCACGTTCTCGTCGATGCCGTCGTTATTAATCACGCTAAGTGGAGTTGGTGCCGATACTGGTGCTGGTGGTGGCAGCAGTAATGCCGCCGTTGGCATTTGGCGAGGAGGCGCTTGTTCGCACTTTGGCGTGAGTTCCATCGCCGTTGTATCTGTGAAAAGAAGAGAAAAGAAAATGATTATCAATACGATCGTAGTCTAACGTAACACTTTACTACATAATACCTACCAGCAACGAGTGTCGCAATATCCAAATGAGCACTAAAAAGTGCTGTTTGAGCTCAAGAAAGACAGGTTTTTTTCTTGTATTTACACCGCTGTATCTGTAAAAAAAAGAGAAAATAAAATTATTATCAATACAATCCTAGTCTAATGCAATACCTTACTAGGGTAATACCTACCAGCAGCGAGTGCCGCTAATTCCAAAATAGCACTAAAAAGTACTGTTCTAAAGCTCTAAAAAGGGCTGTTATCGTTTTGACACCGCTGCATCTGTGAAAAGAAAAGAAAATTATTATTAATATGATCCTAATGTAATGCAATAACTTACTAGTGTAATACCTACCAGCAACGAGTGCCGCTAACTCCAATACAGCACTAAAAAGTACTGTTCTAAAACTCTAAAAAAGGCTGTTATCGTTTTTACACCGCTGTATCTGTAAAAAGAAATTTATCGTCAATACTATCGTCGAAAACTAATTCGAAGCGGATGGAGCTACGAGGTTGAGTTCAGCTGTATCGCAAAGGTCTCTGAAAGCCCTTTCAAACAAGATAAAGACGGACCCTATAGCTCCAACTGTTTCAGATTTGTGGTCGAAACAAGTTTTGGCAAAAAACGCCCTGTATCTTTGCAACGGTTGGACTTAGAAACTTCGACCTTATCTCGTTAGAGAGCATTTTTCGAGCCCTTTCGAACGCGGTAAGGCTGAAGTCCGTAGCTCCAACCGTTCGGGAGTTACCGATTAAAGTTTTCACCCCCTTTCATTGGCTGTAATTAAGGAGGGGTGAGGGGGGTCGTTTCGAGTGCATTGGAAAGTGGTTGCCGAGACCTTTCTAACGAACCCAAACACGGCCACTTTCCTCTACCTTTAACAAAAATACGAAATCTCGGGCCCCACTTACGATGCCTCGAGAAGCTTCGAAAGCAGCAGGCCCAAGCCGCGTTTTCTCCGGCACCTCGACCAAGCGCGGACCATAGCATATAGTTTCTTAAATTATATGTTTTCGCAACGTGTTTGGTTTGATCCAAATTGTCGGTTTCGTTAGTTGGCTCTGCTGAGTCGTTTTGTACGTTCTGAAGAGGTTCAAAAGTATTTTCATCTTGAAACGCGATTTTTATAGATGCATTATCAGGTTTTATGTCTGAATTGTCACCCGAATTTTCGTTAATTATTACATCCCTTGTAACTGTAATTTTATTTGTTAATGGATCGAAAAGCCGACATTTAGTAGATTCGCCTTGATAGCCTACTAAAATTAATTTGTTAGACTTAGAGTCTCATTTCTTTCTATGCTCTTTGGGTACATGTGCGAACGCATCGCTTCTGAATTTCCGTTTGTGTGATAGGTTAGGTTTTTCTTTATATCATAACTCAAAAGAAGTTATCTTAAGCGTTTGTGAAAAAATGCAAACGATTTAATATGTATACGGCTGTGTTAACCGCCTCAGAGACGCGTGGGTAACTTTTTGGCAAATAACATTGTGCGAGTGCATACTACTATTGTTCTAATTTCTCTCTCCGAGCGACCGTTCTGCTCGTGAGTGTATGGAGCAGACTTTTGAAGAGTGATTCCGTGACGGGCAAAATAGTTGCGCACATTGTTGTTGCAAAATTCAGTGCCATTATCGGCTCTAACAGTCTTTATTCGCGTACCAAATCTATTGAATATCAGTTCCTCTAATTCTTTAAATTTATCGAAGGTTTCACTTTTGTATTTTAAAAACTAAACGCGGCGAAAACTTGACTTGTCGTCTTTAAAAAGTAAGAAGTATCTTGAACCTCCAATGGATGCCTCTGACATTGGACCACATACATCCGTATGAATAAATTCGCCTATTTTCCTGTCACGGTTCCTTTTATCAGACTTAAATGGTAAACGATGCTGCTTCCTGAATTGGCAGCTTTCGCAGAAAAATTTATCGTTATCAGATAATGAAACGCAGTTAATTAAATTTTTCTTAATCATTTTGCGAAGCGATTGACAGTTTATGTGGCCTAAGCGTTCGTGCCAAATTTTTAAACTATTAATTGAAATTGCGTTTGCTTCATTAACGATATCGACTTTAATTAATAATCGGAATAGATTGTTGCTTTGTTTGATTCCGTAAGCCATTATTGATTTTTTGCAAATAATTTTTACGTTATTTGACTCAAATTTTAGGACGTAACCTTTAGAAATACAAATACCCCTTGAAAAAAGATTTTTGCGTAATGATACAAGGTGATTCAGAACGATCCATGTGTCCCTGTAAAGATGTGTTCTTGAATAAATTCTAAGACGATTTTTCCTGTACGAAAATTTTGTCCGACGCTTACTTTTTGAATAATAAGAGGATAAAGTTAGCGAATCACGGGCCATGTACACATGGTAGACAAAGGCGGCGCAACTTACCGTCCGACGCGGGCGCTTACTATTATTGTATTAAACCATTAAATTCGAAGAAATTTTAATATTACTTTACAGATAGGACCATTTGTTTTGCCACCAAGATTAAATGGAAACAGATATTTTGAATTTATTTTAACTGATTTGCAACAACTATTTGAAGATGTGTCATTAAATGAGTGATTGGACATGATTTTTCAACATGATGGAGCACTTCCTCATGCTACAAGAAAAGTCCAAAATTCATTAAACGAAATATATTCAAATCGATGGATTGGACGTAACGGTCCAATTAATTGGCCACCGAGATCCCCAGATTTAACACCAATGGACTTTTTTTCTGGGGACATCTAAAACAATACATTTATCAAAATGAACCAATTGAAAATGAAGAGGAGTTGCAACATCGAATTGATGAAGCATTAGGAACAATTACTAATGAAATGATCAGAAATTCCGGTCGTAATTTATTAGTACATACACAATTGTGTTTACAATCAAATGGAGGACATTTCGAGCAGTTATTATAAATGGCAAAAGAAATTAAAATACATAAATATTATTTATGCAAATAAATGTTTTACTTTTCGAAAAATCTATTCTTTCTTTAAAAATTTGTCTTTATTTTTAAAAAACCGTGTATGATAATTGAGAAATGAAAAAGGCCTATTTAATTTGTAATATTATACCGTAATCCAATATTAGTTTAGAATTGTATTTTAAGATCGACAAATAATCGCGTGCAGTTTGTATGAATTAAAAGTTAAAAAGTATTCTCAAAATTCGCTTTAATCAAATTGGCCTTTTTTATTTATTAATTTGTGTTGTCCACAATCGGCCGAATTCAACTTACTACTATTTATAAAGATTATTTAATTATTTGTTTTCCTTTTCAAGTATATTCTTTCCAAATTTTCAAGTCATGAAAGAAGTAAAATTTTATAATTCAGTATATCATCAAGATTGTAATAAAAATTGATATTGTTTTATAAATGTGGACGATTTAATCTTATTTCTTTGATTAATTGTAATTATATGATTTTACGCTTTATAAGTCGTGAGAAATACAAAAATAATAATAAATTATTTTTTATAATTACTTTTTATGTTGAAAACGTAAAAATTCTTGTTTCGCAATTGTAAAACTATAAAATTTAATAATTATAACAGTAATAATTAGTGACGTTCTTAGGAATCAGATGTATAGTAAAAATCAATATTATGTTAAATCAGTGACAAATGATAAACCAATGAGCGTGCTATCCAACTACGGGCCTGAGCGCGCGAATTCTACGCGACATTACTGGTTATCTTTGATCGGTTATAATTCAAAAACTACTATAGCCTCGACATTTTTGTATTAAGATTTTTTACTCCACTTTACATCCAGAATACGCTGTTAAAATATTGCTCGGTGATTGTAAGACACCCTGTATATTAATGTGTATATATCGCAACACGTAAACTTTCAGAAACATTTGACTTGTTCAAAATATAATATTTACTGTATTTAAACTTCCCGCGTGGCACGTTTCGTGCGTGCGGTCAAACAAGTAAGAAGATCAGGAAGGAGCATTTGGCGAGAATCCCATGGTTACGCTTGAAACGGAAGAAGCCTTTTAGTAACTACAGTAAATATGAGGATTTTTCGTTTCTAGATTGCCGATTGCCTTTGCAATAGTCGTTCACAACCTCATTTCTACCATGATATAGCCTATACTCCAAAGTTTATTCGTAATTTTAAAAATTATCAAAATTATTATTAAAAAATAGTGAGTTGTTGTGTGTGTGTGGCTGTACAAGAAAAAAAACTGAAAATGTTACGTTTCATAAGTAAGTATTACTTATTCTTCCTGCATATTCTATTATATATATTAAAATGTTTATAGAGATAGTTTTTTACTATTGTATTATAAATAAGCTTTTTTGAAATTATTTTTACACATTTTTATATAAAGAAATAGCTGCATTGTTCAAATAAATAAATATTAACATTAAGTTGATTTTTTGAATTTTACTTTATATACATATACGATTTGAACCTATCAAAAGTCATGAAAAAGTATTAAATAATTTGCAGATTTCCAAAAGATCCAGAAAGAAGAAATTTATGTATTAATTTTGTTGACAAACTTGAGTGGGCACCAACATCAAACTCAATAATTTGTTCGCAACATTTTGAAGAAAATCAATTTGATAGAACATCATGTATAGTCAGATTAAAAACAACATGTACAGATTAAAAACAACTGCCATTCCATCAGTTCACATTAATCGATTCAAATATGTAGGTATATCTATTAATATGTATTACAAATTGATAATTTGATTATAAATTTATTTATAAAACTTGTATTTTTTAGACAAACGCTGAACATGTTGGAAGTAATAAAAATAATTTACAACCATCCGTTAATCACTTATTGACACATAGTAAGTATATATTTATCAAATTAACAGTTCTGCGTTTGAAATTATAAATGTGTCAAATATTACTTTCTTAGTGTAGATAATTGAAGTAATTTAATAACATTTCTATTTTAGTTATTTTACAATATTCTTATGGTTCATATAACTTTCAGTTATGATGTATGTAGCATCATTGTACATCTGTACAATACATGTGTTACGTCCCGACCGAGCGCGGTCGCCGTTGGGCAGAATACGCGCGTTTCGGCGAAACTGGCTGTTCCAAAGCCTAAACTTCGGGGGCTCCGCAGCCCAGGAGCAGATCGCGTGGCCGGATTTACTGGCGGACGGGCCCGATTTTCCGCGACTGATGGCCAAGTGAGGGGAGTTTTGTAACCTTAGAGGATGTGCCGAGAGAGCGCAAGTATGGTGGCGTCGGAGTCGTTCCAGGGACTATCTCCTTCTCGGATTAAATAAGTTTTGAATTCTTCCAACTCGTGGGGGCAACGGTCACAATCGAGAGGGTGGCGGAGAGCAGCTACGGGCACGTAGCAAGAATCGCACTTTTGCGGATTGTATGGATGGCCAAGATGGATATAGTGGGTAATTACTTCGAGATAATCTCCCTTCTTGGTGCTCGAGTGCTTGCTTTTACACTCGAGGCATAATACCGTTGATTCGTCGTCGTTGCAAAAATACAGAGAGGTTACGCACTGGGCACTGCGTAGCCATATACCGAACGAGCGATTCGCTTCGCGTTGGGCACGGACCGAAAAAATGACAATGCGCGGCGGTGGGCACATACTCTAATTTACCGTGTGTGACTATTATTCTTCGGGGCATAAACACGTGCACGTCTCTTCGATCTCTATTACAGTAGGCTTGATGCTAAGATACGGCTTGTCTTCTGAGTCGTATAAATGACGCGCGAGATCGTTTAGTGCTTCGTAGCACTCGACGCAGTCAACCGCGGTTTCCGGAAATGAGATTAAACGATTGCAGGACGAGCAGCGTATGGCTTCTTCGTCCTCGCCGACAATTAAATGGTGACGCGTGATTGAATTGTAAAATACGCGGTCGCGAGGGATAGGTTATTTTGGCACCTGTCGCAAATGATAGTGTGATTAATTTGGTGCTGATGGAAGGTGGCTAGGCTACACAACGCGGAGTTAAGTCAATTGAAGTATGGGGCTCGGGTTGAAAAATACGCGTTATGTGACATGTCTTATTGGACGTTGCGACTTAGCTTTTAGAATGGCGGTTGCTTCTGAGACTGTTGCCTATGCCTTGGTGGCCGCTCCGGTCAGGTGATGATCGTCCTCGTCCTTCTCGGCTGTCCGGTTGTCTTCGGGTCTCGACCGTGGTACTTCTGTTTATGCACTACACTCGCGTCGCGGTGTTGCATGCATGGAAGCGGGGGAGGTTAAGCGTGGAAATTGAGCGAAAGCGTTTGTGTATAAACTATCCTTTTATTACTACAATATAAAGGGTAAAAGAAGCGAGTTACAAAAGCACAATTTAAAACTACGACTACTTTAAAATTAAGCTTACAGTAAAATTCAAAATTAAAGTGGATCTAGGGTTAGGCTTAGAATTAGAATTAGAATTAGAACTAGAACGTGTCTTGAATTAGAATTTGAGTTAGAATTTGAATTAGAATGGATTTTCGAGTTAGAGTTAAAATTGGAAATAGAATGACTCGCTTGAATTGATTGAGCGCGAACTAGTAGCTCAGGGGAACTCGGTTGCTACAATTGCGACACGGAACCGTCCCGGCTACACTAGCCCTGATCTCTACTGTCGAGTTCGAACTGCACGGAGTCGCAGGCTGCATCCCTATTTATACAATTTTGAGACAAAGCTCTGAAAAAAGCGCGGCAAGTCGGTACTCTTGCTGCTGATGCAACCACCACTCAGATTTCTTAAATGAGGAAACTCAAATTCAAGTGCCGTGCGAGCGGACTTCTCCGCCGCGACCATCCGGCACTGAGAAATGTCAAGGAAATGTCAGTTCACGGTTTTATGACTTTAACGGTCGCGCAACAGATTTCTCTGTCGCGGTAGCTTTCAAGTGCCGTGTGAGCGGACTTCTCCGCCGCAGCCATCCGGCGCTGGAAAATGTTGGATTGAGATTTTATTACTTTTCGAGTGTCGTGGGCGCAGTTTTCCTCTCGCAACCCTCCGTCACTGGAAAATGTTAAATATGATTTTACGACTTACTGGCCGTGCGTGCAGATCACTCTGCCGCGACTATCCGGCGCTGGGAAATGTTAAATAGACATTAGTCTATGATTTTTATGACTTATTGGCCGTGCGAGCAGATCACTCTGCCGCGACTATCCGGCGCTGGAAAATGTTAAGAACAGGATGCGACCTGACAGTTGAATTAGCGAATGCCGGCTTGCCCGTCTGTTCAATATCGGTGTCGAAAAATTTATACCCGCAACGTCGCGGATGTGACACATGCTATTTTTAGAATATATATTGTCCTCTAAAATTAATTGATTATTTGTGTAATGTACATATAACATGAAATTTTTAAGTTATATTAACATATATATATATATATATATATATATATATATATTTGTACAACTTAAAAATTTCATGTTTTGTATAACTTAAAAATTTCAATTTTTTTTAATATTCCAAACAGCATGTACTGTATAGCATATGTACGTAAATGGACTACAATCTGACTATATGAGACATATCTGAGATACTATCTTTTCAAGAAATTTATATCAGTAAATTTAAATTAAATCATTAAAATTAATTGAATTATTTTGATTTATTGTAACAAAATCTCTCGATATATTGAATTAAAATACAAATATGCTTAATTGATTTAATAATATAAATATGTTTTTCAGTTACAGAATTTACATCTGAATCAATACATGAATCAATTAATACTTCGGAAAACATCTGTAACATTCTGTCTGCACCAGATGATACACCTAGAAAAAAGAAATTGAAAAGATTAATACAGATGCTGTCCACTGAAAATGTTTCTAAATCCAAAAAAATATGACAATTACAAGTTCAGTTGTGTCGACAGAAAAAAAAAATAACAACTCTAATGACTAATATTGATGAATTAAAAGAAAAAAATTATCTATCACAAGAATTATATGAGGTATTTTTGAACAAATTTGGAAAAAATAAGGATCTATTTAAAAGAATTTTAGAAAAAATGAATGGACATAATAGTAGTAAAACTTTTTCAACTGATGAACAAAATTTTGCAATAACGCTTCACTTCTTTTCACCTCGTGCTTATGAATATGTTCGAGAATATTTTAATGGTGCTTTACCACATATAAAAACATTAAGCAAATGGTATTCGTCAGTTGATGCTCTTCCTGGATTTACTAGTGAAGCTATAAATATGCTTAAATTGAAAGTAAAACATTCAGATAAGAAAATAGTGTGTTCTTTAATATTTGATGAAATGGCTATTCGGGCACGTCTAGAATGGGATGGAAATCAATATCATGGTCTTATTAGTTTTGGTAGCCAGATAAATGACCTAAATATTTGGATTACCAAAGAGGTATTTGTGTATGTTAGTTGCTATTAACGAAAGTCGGAAAATACCAATAGGATACTTTTTTATTAATCGTATGAAGGCTGTTGAAAGATCTGAACTAGTCAAACAATGCATAAACATAGTTTTGGATTGTGGAATAGTTTTATTAAGTGTAACTTTTGATGGCTTATCCGCGAATTTTTCAATGCTGCCATTTTTAGGCTGCAATATTGAAATTGATAATTTATTAACGAAAACAGACACTTCCATTTATGTATTTCCGGATCCGTCACACATGGTAAAATTGATTCGTAATACTTTTGGAGACATGAAATATTATTGGATGAAAATAATAATAAAATCGAATATAATTTTTTAATCCAATTGAATAAATTGCAAGAAAGCAAAGGATTACATTTAGGAAACAAAATTAGAAATACACATATCCATTTTTTTAGACAAAAAATGAAAGTAAAATTAGCAACGCAACTATTGAGTAAATCAGTAGCTACTTCTATTGAATACTGTTGTTGTGCCCCGGTGATGGCTCCGGGGACGTCGGTAGGTATATCGGGATCTTTTCAGCGCCTTAGGAGTTAGGACTCGTAGGAAGGGCCGCTCGGTGTTTGAAGATAAAACACTTGCTTGTTCCCACGTTAAAATAATGTATTTTCTTCAGTATTGCCCTCGTTACACTTGTAGTATGATTATATATGTCGCTCGTTTGTTTGTTCTTCCCGGACGGCCTGGTATATATAGGTCGGCTGTTATCTCCGGATTGTGTTACAAGCTCGACGTGTAAGTCACGCACGGCGAGTAACACACCGGACAGCTGTTTGTCAAACTCTTCCGTCGCTTTCCGATTTTGTCGCGATATTTATACGGAAATTCGTCGTTTGGTTCGGCCAATCGTGTTCCTTGCGGCATGCAGCTCCCACGCTTAGCCGAAATCCGAATACCGGAAAGCGACTCAGCATTAGCTGGCGCGGCGCGATGGTGTTGCGGGCCGGAAGCCCGACAGACCATCAGCGTCTTTCGATATTTCTAGCGTATGCGGAATTCGAGTCCGCTACGCGTATGCATAGCAATAGGAATCTTAATTTTCTGTTGCTATGCGTGTAATTATCGTAGTTGTACAGGGTACAACACTGTAAAGATATATTAAAATTGAATGATTTCCAACAGTGTGAAGCTACAATAAAATTTATTTTAATGATTAATAATGCATTCGATATTTTAAATTCACGAAAAGTTTCTGATTTTGGTTTCAAACAAGCAATTAATCATTATAATATTTTGAAAATAGAAAAGTTTTATAATGATCTCTTATCATATTTTAAATCATTAAAATTGCCAAATGGTATACCAATACTTGAATCTAACAGAAAGATTGGATTTTTAGGTTTTTTAATTTTACTCAAAAGTACAATACAATTATTTTAACAATATTGTAACTGTGAATTACCTATTTTAAAATATATTCCAACATATAAATTATCACAAGATCACTTGGAATTTTTTTTTGGAAGTATTAGATCACAAGGCGGTCATAATAATAATCCTACTTGCCGACAGTTTACTGCTGCTTATAAAAAGATTCTAATATATGCCAAAATTCGAGAACATGGAGTTGGAAATTGCGTACCATTAGATCAAATTAATATTTTAAATACTCGACTTCCAAAAACTGAGCCAGAAGATATAATAAATCAACATAACACAATATATAATAAAATTGATACCGAAAATAATGAACATTTTGAAACTTTTTATAAAGACATATTAGAATTAGATCATATTTTTCATCTCGAATTGTCCGAATACGAGTATATTAAAAACGTAGTGATATATATAAGTGTATTTGTTGTAACAACATTATTAAAAAGACTAAAGTGTGAAGACTGTTCGGCTGCGTTAATTGGAACAAAAAGTAATCTTTTATGTTCGCTTATACATTTTAAGGATAGAGGCCGTTTAACATATCCCAGTTTTGACGTGATTGATTTATGCATTGCAACAGAAAATCTTATTCGCTCACATATGCAAAGCAACACTTTGCTTGATAAAAGTATTAAAGAAAAAATTCAAAGCAATATTCTTAATTTATGTTTAAATGTTAATATATTTAAAAATTTACGAGTTCATGCATTAGAGACCAATCCATTAGAAAATCATTACATATTTCTTATAAAGTGCATTGTTAAAGAATATTTCAACGTACATCACTTTATTAAAGGAATATCTTCAAAAGATAGAGTTAGACAATATTTTACTAAATTAATCCATTTTAAAGGACAGTGTTTTATAAAGTATTTCGTTTTTTTTCGCAATATAATAAGTTATCCAATTATTTGAAAACAAATAACCAAAAATAATAAATCTTGTAATATATCTTGATAATTAAGTAAACATTTAAATCAATATAATAAAAACGTTATATAATTTTCTTTAATATTACTACAAATTCACGATGAGATTTCTGTAATATACAATATATTTGACACATTTAAATTTAATTACAATATATCATTATGTTGTATAACATTGTTTTATGTTGAAGTGGATTCACTTTGTTGATGCTTTATAACGTATTTATGTCTTTATAATGTATTTATACAGGGTAGTCAAAAAGTATCGGACCCCCCCAATATTTCCGTTCCCTTGCATTTTACAAGAAAATGTTTCAGACAAAAGTTGTAGGGTTTAAAAAGATCTATTTACTGATCTTATCAGTTTGACCTTGGATGGCGTCGCCAAGGTCAGATCGAAATTACATTAACTTTTTTAAATGGAACACCTAACTTTTTATTGCATATTCTTGTAGCTTATCTCGAGACCTTTCCAAAACACTACAAGAAAGTTTATTTTCGTTGAGTACTTTCCGAGTTGTGAGGCTTGAAAGCTACAGTGTACTGTAGTGTGAGTCCAGCCAGTTAAGGCAAGAGTGGCCGGACACACGCCACACTTGCCTTAACTGGCCGGACACACGCCACACTTGCCTTAACTGGCCGGACCCACACGCCACTCTTGCCTTAACTGGCTGGACCCACACTACAGTACACTGTAGCTTTCAAGCCTCACAACTCGGAAAGTACTCAACGAAAATAAACTTTCTTGTAGTGTTTTGGAAAGGTCTCGAGATAAGCTACAAGAATATGCAATAAAAAGTTAGGTGTTCCATTTAAAAAAGTTAATGTAATTTCGATCTGACCTTGGCGACGCCATCAAAGGTCAAACTGATAAGATCAGTAAATAGATCTTTTTAAACCCTACAACTTTTGTCTGAAACATTTTCTTGTAAAATGCAAGGGAACGGAAATATTGGGGGGGTCCGATACTTTTTGACTACCCTGTATGTCTTAGTTTATATCATACATGTGATACTTAATTTTAATATATTTCATATTCTATAATTTGATTTCTTGTTTATAAGGAGAAAGCAATCACTTTATTTTTATTTTATAATTTTATTGTATTATTTCTTAGATAAAATTATTTTTGTTCTATGATGTGATGTACAAATAAAATTATTTTTGCAATAATTTTATTTTACAATTCTATTTTATTACTTTAAATGTATTATTTTATCACAATTTTGTAAATGTTTCTTACAAAATTGTTATTAAATTATATTTTATTTAATACGTATTAATGTAGTAACAATTAATAAAAATTTGTATCACTTTTATCATTAAAATTTCCATTTATTTTTACTCAAAGAACTCAAAGAATAAATCTACATACAGAAGAAGTAAAACAATTTTTTAACAATTCTTTTAATGAAATAAAATTATTTCGTATATTACATTGCCATTTACAACATTTTTAATGTAATAATGTTAATACAATATAATAATGTTAACGCAATTCAAATCTATTGTCTATTTTACAATCTGAGATACATATCTTATAAATAGCTTTAATTATATATTAAAACTATTAATTCTTCTAAAAATAAATTGTAAATGTTTTATTAAACATATGCTGTTATTCTTCTTAAACGTATGGTTGATATTTTATAAAAACATTTATTCCATTTTTTTATTCTTATTTATCTGTAGTTTTAAATATTTTCTTAAAAGAATTCTTAAAAGATTAAAAATGTACTTTTAATTATTTAATTTTTAATATTTGAATCATTATTCCTTTATGCAAAAAATAGTTTAATGTTATTGTATAAGACCTAGATAGATTTATGAATAATTTAATATTTATTTACAGAAACTTCACCAACTGTTATCCAAATTATAATGAGATGAAGATAATCCAAGTACATAAAAAAAAATATAATCTAAATTGTAAATAATCGTGAATATAATAATAAATTTGGAAACAGTTATACAATTTTTACACAACCTTTTGTAATTTCTATACGATTTTTATATAATAAATCATGTACACAATCTATTATAACTTTATACAATTTTTATAATACACCAAAGATATTAATTTATGACGTTTTTCTATAAGACGTATAATTAAATGTAACCACTTAATACATTGAATAATATTATACTTATTTGCCAATATTAAATAAAGATATAAAATAATTCACTGTATCAATTTTGTTTTTTGTTGGAAAATATTCTTAATAATATTCTTTTAATTGTATCAATCAAATCTACGATCCTATTGATTTGAACTGAATAATTATATCAATTTATATAAATATGTAAATTTATAAAAAATGTAAATCTAAGTTAATAAAAAAATACTTTCATATCTCTTTTGAGTAAGATTTGTATTGAATAAATTTCATTTCGAAGTAGAAGCAGGTTATATGTCAACATTTCAAACATTGATATAATATAATATTTATTTTCAATTTATGGTTTTCTTATACTCAAATCACGACTACTCGAATCACGACTATCTCGGATTGCAATTGTTACGTCCAGGGTTAAAGAACGGTAGACAAGATATAGAGGGAGAAGGGAGGGACGTAACAATTCGAGAGTGTGCACGTGCGGCACGGGAGACCGCGTCGACAACCCGGGATATAGGTCAGTAGGGCCCGCAGCGGGAGGCCCCAATGGCAAAATATCCGGGATGCTTCGCGTCCCTTGGTCCTATTTTGAGGCAACAAACTTAATTGCTTTACCTCGGGATTGGACCTAGTGCTTATCTTGTAAGAGCGAGGGATGGTGGTAGTGGTTATGAAATTAGCACCAATTAATTATTGTACCTGGTTTATTTTAATCAGTAGTAAATAAGAATACAATTTGTTTATTTTGAAAAATGATTTATATTCATAAAAAAAAAACAACGGTTTAAACTAAAGGCTCTATAATTTTTAAGTTAACTTGGGCAGCGATGTTATTTATTTGTTCCTCTATGGCTTTGAGGCGGCGGATTCGGCGATTGTGGCGACTCCGGTGCCGCTTCACGGCTGCTCGGGACTTATATTCGTGGATTCGGGGAATATTATCATTATTTACAAAAAAAAAACAAAACAAAACTCCGTTTCTCTCTATGTTTATCGAAAGGTTGGAGTTTAAACACTCCTTCGGGTTAACCCGAACAGGGTTCGAGTGAAACCAGAGGAGATTGAAGGTAAAAAAAGGGTTCGGCTGAATCTAAAGAGAGGAAGAGGAAGAAAGAAATTCTTACAATTGAAGAGAAGAAATAAAAAGATTCTTCCGGATTGACTCTTGTGAGTAAATCCCAAGAAGAATGGAAAATTAGTAAATAAAAGATTCCTTCGGATTGACTCTTGTGAGTAAATCCTAAGAAGAATGGAAAATTAGTAATAAAAAGATTCCTCCGGATTGACTCTTGTGAGTAAATCCCAAGAAAGAGGAAAATTAATAATAAAAAGATTCTTCCGGATTGACTCTTGTGAGTAAATCCCAAGAAGAATGGAGAATTAGTAAATAAAAGATTCCTCCGGATTGACTCTTGTGAGTAAATCCTAAGAAAGAGGAAATTTAATAATAAAAAGATTCCTCCGGATTGACTCTTGTGAGTAAATCCTAAGAAAGAGGAAAATTAGTAATAAAGAGATTCCTCCGGATTGACTCTTGTGAGTAAATCCTAAGAAAGAGGAAATTTAATAATAAAAAGATTCCTCCGGATTGACTGTTGTGAGTAAATCCTAAGAAAGAGGAAATTTAATAATAAAAAGATTCCTCCGGATTGACTCTTGTGAGTAAATCCTAAGAAAGAGGAAAATTAGAGAGAGAGAGGGAGAGAGAGAGAGTATGGGAGCGGAGAGTAATAAATTTAGTGAATATATTATGTTTATACAAAAAATCCTTCGCAAAGAGAGAAAAGGTGTTCGAGAAAAAGAACAAGAGCGGAAGTAAACTAGGTGATTAATTCTGGACTTACTACTTGCTGAATGTGTGAGTGTTGATAATAGCGAATGGAATACTCTCGGAGTCGCAGGCCTCCAAACTGGGCCGTACTCAGCGGGAGATGGTCCGGTCGGAGGGATTCCGCGTGCGATGGGCAATGGTCTGCAGACCTCAACCAGCCACGTTTCGAATGGCACTTTTTCTTTCGACCGAGACGTACGCTCCGCACGAGTTTAAAGGCCACGATCCGAGAGTCAGAGAACTCGAGCATACAAGATGCCACGGAACTGCGACTCGGAATGATCAAGACTAGACTGCGCACTCCGCTGGAAAACGCGCCTATTTATACAAATTTTCGTCTATGATTCCCTTTGTCCCATCGAGGGCCGTGTGCACCACTTTATTCATTAATACACCCACGTGCAATATTTACTTTTACGACTTTTTAATATTCCTCGGTAATTGTTATCCGAGAAAGCGGCAGGTTTGACAATTGAACTCTCAGAAGCATTAAATGTCAAAAAATTCTTTGATTTGTTGCTATGCGGGTGTCGGGCATCAGAACTCAAAGGGATGCACGCGTGCGTCTTCCAGATCCCTGATTTTACTATCTTGAGTGTTTCCGGTATTGAGCAACGGTGTCACCTCAGATCTCCTCAATTGATGAATTTATAACTACTTAATTTCCGACATCCGGTTATTGCCGTGAGAGTCACCGAATTCTTAGGATCGGGGTGAGATCACCGTCGCTCGCCCGTTAATTAGAATATCCGCTGGTTGCGAAGGAAAGAATCGTTACTCCGCAGGACGTAACACCCCCCGGCTTAGACAAATGTTGGGGATGTACAACATTTGCAAAGAGATTTGATTCCTTTCCTTCGACAACTATTAATTCTTATATCGAAGAGGGAAGATCTATATCTAAATGCGCTCAGGTGTGCGTTGTGAGTTATATAGAAATAGGAAAGAAAAGGGCGACCTCCAGATCCCCTTCCCTTTTTTTTCTTTCGTATTCCTGGTTATTTATTTGTTTAGTGTTATTTACTTAACTACCAGCGCCGCGTTTAGAATATAAAAATTCTTATTTTTGGTAAGGTTTTACATAATTCCCTGATAGATGCAAGGCATAAATATATATATTCTTATAAAAATATTTGCATAATATATAATAAAGGTTTCCCCTCTTTTTTTTTTTAATAATAATATTTTTTATAAGGATTTTTTTTTTTTTTTTTGCATTTCTTACATATTTATATATTTATCCCTTTATTCTTCTCTATATATGTGGGTGAAAACAGGAAGGACAAAGAATCTTTTCTATTTCCTTCGTGTTCCCAAACACTTATTTATTTATTAGCACTCGTTTAATTATCTAAACGTTTAAGGTACTTACACAAGGTTAGAGTTCTATATTATTTCAACGGAAGATATATATATAAATATGTGTTTTACAATTACACACTCTGTAAAGATAAATCAATAAATTTTTTTTTTTTTTTTTTATTATTAATTTATATAATTTGTTGATAGAAGTATATATATATATATACCTTTCATACATAATTTTCTTCTTCATTTTTTCACTTTTATTCTACTATATGCGTTTAATTATATATATGTATATTTATATATACGTATGCGTAACCTACGTGTGAATAATGACGGAAAGAAAAGGCAAATTTAAATCTCTTTTCTTTTCTTCGTGTGATATACCTATTGGTCTATCGAATACTTATTGGTCTATCGAATACTTATTGGTCTATCGAATACTTATTGGTCTATCGCTAGCTGCTTAATTGTTTATAGTTAGTTATCTTAGTATTTAAGATGCTTATACAGAATTAAGGTCCCTACGTTATTTTGAGTAGAATATATATATTAAAACGATTTTTTTTCTTTTTATATATATATATATATATATATTATTGTTTTATGAATATGTATGTTTATAATTATGCATATACTCTTCTCTTTATTCCTAATTGTAAAGACATGGAAGAAAAGGTAAATTTTTATTATTATTTTTTTTTCTTCTATGCTTCTGATTGCTTATTTGTCCCCTATTAATTACCTAAACTACCGAGGTTACGCCTGCGGTGCTAGGTGTTATGTCATCTTTGGTAAAATATACGTTTATAGTTATCTTTGGCACAAGGTTTACCTATTTCTCTCTTTCTTTCTTGTACTGATATGTGGAACACTACTTGATCGCGGTTAACAGCAGGGGAGAATCATTCATCTGGTCTAACCGGGTCTATGATACCTTTGTTGATACCAATAGAGGGGTACCCCCATCCCATTTTCAGGCCCACGATGTCTGCGTATTCGAATGTATTGAGGCACTCCTGACATTCTTCAATATCCCTGTATCTCAGCATTACCTGCAGGCAGCGGGTGCATTTGTCCTGGTTGTGGAGAAAATCCATGTGAGCCAGGAGGTGTGCTGAGACAGCCGCGTATTTTCTTTGTTGGTCGAATGTCATCGCCAGGTAGCAACCTTCACATATTTTTTTATAACTGATGAATCGTTGATATATCGGGCGTCCTCTCAATGTAGTGACGCATCGGAGTTTTCCCATGAGTATGACAGTGCTCAGACAACGTGATGAAAATTTTTCTTCTTCTTCTCGTCCCTTTTTTCCCCAGCAGAAGTTGCGAATTGCAGACATCATTTGCGTATACGTATGCTGCAATCGATCAAGTAGTGAATAGATGTATACAGATAAAAGGAACAGAGGAAGATTTTTCCTCGTTTTACCTTATGCTCAAATACAGGTGACGATCAGTTCAGTAATTTTTTGAGATTTTTTTTTTTTTTTTTGCAATCTTATTTTCCCTTAGTATTATACGTAACACTACGCTTGCGTAATCTTAAGTTTCCCTTGAGGAAATGGCTACAGGTATGCCGTGGCCGGCATTTAGGAGTGTTCTGTCGGCGTGGTCGAATCGTTCTAGACAATCTTGACAAGATTTGGCCATTCTAACCATTACCATTATTTCGTGACATATAGCGCAACGGTTTTGATGCACGGCGTTTACATGGATTAGATGGTGCCTAAATAGACGAGTATATCTGAGTTTCACGACGGGTGTCAGAACTACGTAGCATTTGCTGCAAATTTTTGAATAATCATCAAGTTGTTGAAATACTCTCAAGTTTCCTAAGCTGGTAACACACCGGAGATCGCTCAGATATAGATAGTCTTCCCAGAACAACTCGGCCCAGTGGAGGCTGAAGGACTCCCGCATGTTGTAATTGAAAATTCATCGATTGAGTTATATATTTAACTACTACTACATATATATATATACATATATATATTTTTTTTGTTTTATTATTATTATTATTCGGGGATAAGGTATTCGATGAATTTCCTTAATTGGGAGGTTCTTCCCCCTCCCTGAGTATTTAGTTCTGTTGTACTATCTTTGACATAGTTGATGGACATTAATTTTTTGCTACTGTTCCTGATGGTATAAAGAAATATGTAGTTGCTTATAATGTTAACGCGGTATTAAAAATTTGTAGATGTCTCGCCCTCTCGATGGTTGCTGGAGTTCTCTCGATGATTGTTGTAGTCCTCAGGTGTGATTGCGATGGCTACTCCCCATCCTTGGTTTAAGCGTTTTTTGAAGGCACGTTGATATCCCATAGTGCATCCTTTACAGCTGCTTGTCGGTCTGATGTTTATCATCCTTCCTTTGCAAATTGTGCATTTGTCTCTGTGCTCTACTGATCTCCTATGGACCAAGTTGTGCGGGAACAGCGGTGTATATTTTGATTTTTGATCAGCCGCCATTTTCTGGTAACAGTCGCTGCAGAACAGTTGTAAGTTGTCGAGGCTCATATAGATTGGTCGTCCTTCTAACAGGGTGATGCATCGAAGTTCCTCTCTCAGGTATTGATTATTTCGTGAATTGTGGCTTACGGTCTGGCTCCACGTGGTGATCCATGGATCTTCGCGACTCATTGGTACTTCGACCGCTGGGACGGATCGAATATCGTCGCAATGTTCACCATGTCCTAGCAATATCATTATTTCCTTTATTTTGATTTCACCTTTGTTTTCACCCCTTAATCGTAGTTCAACAAGGGCTACTTCATCCTTTAGAGTTCCCAATATGTTGATCCATCCTTCTTGCTTTTCGATTATTGCTTTGATTGCCCTTTTTGCTCTTGGTGACCATGGTCCTCCAGAGGTTGATTTTAGGTAAGCCAGTCCGCAAGGTACTCCTTGCCATGGTAGTGTTTTGAATCTATTTTCTAGCGTGTAGATTTCTGTGGGTCGTCTTCGGACGATGCGTCCCCAATCTAACAGGGCTACAGTTACTTTACCATTTTCTTTGATTCCATCTGTAATGATTCCTCTTTTCCATTTTTGTCCTTCTCGTGTAACTACTGGTTCTCCGCTTATTGCGTAATCAATTATAGGTTGTAACAACTGTGCCTTTCGGCTCGTCTTTTTATTTAAGCCTCTTTGCATTTTTTTAAAATCCTTCCGCATATCCTCCAGATGTATCCAGAATCGAGTGGGTGAGTCTACCTTTACCACTTCGACCGCTTGTGGGTTCTCAGTCAGCAGTCTTGGGTTAGTGCGTTCGATTTGCATATCTATAAGAGAATGGTAGCAGACCTTTTAGCCTTAAGAATGCACATATTAATTGCAAGATATGTATATACGTGTATATATTTTTATTATGTGAGTAAATATTGGTGAGTATTTTATAAGATAGTTACTTGATTATTATTAGATTATTGGTTTTCTACCTAACCAACTTTATTATTACTACATCTATGCTTTAGATCGAGGGGTATACTTTTTCCAAAATATTCTCGGTGTCCCGAGCATGCCCTAATTTCAAAAGAATGTCTTTGACGTCGAGCATTTCGCTCCCGCAGTCGTTTCTTGTTTCTAGTTTTACAAGTGCTGCTTCTTCTTCCACATCGCCCATGATGCTGATCCAACCTTCTCTTTGTTCAACTAGGAACTTTAAGAGCTCTCTGGCTCGTCGGGGCCATATCCTTTTTATTGGACAGGGCCCTACGTGAGCTATTGCGCAAGGAATTGCCCGCCATTCAAAGTCGCGAAATCTGTCCTCAAGCTGGTAAATGTCGCAGAAGAGCCGTTCGACGACGCGAGCCCAATCCCTGAGAAGAATAGTGGCTGTCCCATCTTCGTGGGTGTCAAGAATAATTCCGCGCTGCCATCTGTGCCTATCGTGGACAGCAACAATTTCGTCTGGTTTAATGTCTTCGGGTGGGTGGTGCAAAAATCGACTTCGCCGTGCCATTCTGCGTTGGAGTTCCTCTAGTAGCTCTTCGAAGTCGTCAGCAGAGTTTTGCAGATGTACCCAGATTAGAGTGGGCGCGTCTGCTTTTATTATTTTCACTCTCAATGGGCTCCTTGTCAGAAGTCTTATGTTCGTGTGGCCAATATCCATAGTCATCTATAACAATAGAATGGGAACTGGGAAGTAAAGGATTGGTTTAGTTTTTTAATTCAAGGGTGTAGGTAGTGGCTTCCCGCGGGGGAAGCAAGGGATAGGTATATCTTTCTTGCGTAGGATCGTCTTGTAGTTCAGAAAGTCTTACTTCTTGTAGTTCGGACTCAGCAGGAGCTGAGGGTGATGATTTTTTTAATTTACATTTTTCCTTTCCTAAATGTAGCAGGAGTTGGGTGATAGAATCCCATATTGCTCCCACTAAATATACTGACCATCCGTACACGGTATGTAAGGCGTACCCGTGTACAAAGGTATCTATTATTAGTTTAACGACTCTTGCCGACATATAGATTCCAATTATGCCGGCGCTGACATTTCCAAAAATTAAGAATCGATTCCAAAAATTTTCCCATGCTGTCGCGGCTATTTTTTGTATGGAGGCTTCGTCCAAGAAGTTAGAAATAGATCCCCCATTTATAGAGCTTGATTGGCCCATCATTCCTCGAGCCACCGTATTGAGTAACGCGGGTCGTTCAGCAGGAAACATTATGTGATCTCGAAGTGTTTCGAGGTCATTATCTGTATATATTCCGCTCGTGGCGAGTGAGCCGGGACTAATATACTTCCATGTCGATTTGGTCATGGGTTTCATAATTATTGGAGGAAGTGATTCGACTGGTCTAGGTGTAAACTTATACCATGAATCTTCGAGAAGGTACATGGCAGGTGCAAGTGAGTTGCACGTAACTTCTGTTCCTTGGCGTAACAAAATGTGAGTTTGCGGAGTTAAAAACAGACTTTCATTATTTCGTAATACCGGCAGTTGATCGTAACATTTCTCAGTACGAGCGATCTTTACTTCAACGGGTACGCATTTCACTATGTGTATCACTTCTCCAGCTAGCAGGGCCATATATCCTGGCCCTTGCATTATGTGATAAGCTAAAGCGTCTGGGGCGTGAGTGGCGAGAGCCAATGCATTTTTTAATACTTTCTGTTCGAGAATACATTGTTGCTGGAGAACATCTCGATATAACTGGTTTACTTGGGTGCGCACATGTTTTTCTACGTACAAAAATTTAGAGTTTATATAGGTAAAAATATCGAGGTTTTGTGGGCGGTATTGTTTACCAAATATCGAATTTCCGAAGGTTGTTTCGTAAATCAATAGTTTCGGATGTTCGGTTCTTATGAGTGTATACCCACAATGTGTATACTTTCCCCTCATTGTTAATGCGAAAATTGTTTCGTGAGATTTTACAGTGAAGACTATCTGGGATTCCTTCCCGGTATCATCTATTAACACGTCTGCGAATCCGTCATAGAGGGATGCGTAATTGGAGAGTGCACATTGATCCGCAGGAAGCGGGTCCCAGAATGTGTTTCCTCCTTCTAAATCTATACAATGAGTAGCCTTGAAATCGCAAGTCACTCCTGAGCGGAGCATTAAGCGATTAGAGTTTAGTTGGACTGTTGCTTCGTAATCTTGAAGTGTGATTTTAACAGTGGCGAGCACGATCACGTTAGCCCAACTCCCGAAAGTATCGGAATAACTACCTCCGTGGCACCCTCCTTCATCTATGTGTCCTGCTAAAATCAACGGCCGGGAGATTGATTGATTAGCCTTTAATTCGGATATAACAGTGTTTCCATGTCGATAGACTCCGATCCATTGCATTCGCATACAGGATTCACGAGATGTTTCCTCTATGTACGAATATTTGCCATTAAGTACATCGCTGGTGTGGGAAAACATTCCGCATGTTTTCACTATTCTATCGATCTCGACCTTGCATTGCCTGACTCTTACGGTTTTAAATTCATTAATCTGTATGAGTTGTATGTAGGTTTTGGTTTGGTTCACGCGTTGAGGGGGTATATCGCATTCTTCGGTATTGAGTAGAGACATTGTAGTTATATTAGCCATTGGTGATCCACAATCGTAGCCTATTATTCCATTCGTTTTGCGCGTCCATGCTATTATCAACATTATAGCAATAAGCCGGGAATCCATCTGAAATTTGGATTATTGTTGTTACTATTTATTTAAATTGTTAGAGGCAGGTTTTATATAGGAAATTCTCAATCGGTTTGGATGCACAATTCGGCTATTTTTCTTTATTTTGATTTTTACATTATTTTTGTTCAGTATTTCTAAGACTTCGTGTGGCCCAGTGTAATGATCCCCAAATTTACCGGGTTTAGGCCCTTTTAATAAGAACACTTGATCCCCAGTCCTAAATGTTTGCGGATTGATTTTTTTATCATAATGTTTTTTGGATTTAATTTTTGCCTCAACTACATTTTCTCGGGCATTAGTTTGGATAGCATGGAGCTGAGTGGCTAAGTTTATTAAGTAATCGTCGTAGCTTGTTAGTTTATCCTCAGGCCCGAATAATTCGCCTGATGGAATTCTTGCTATTTTACCAAAAACTAACTCATAAGGTGTATGCTTGGTGGCTTCATGGACACCAGTATTATAATTGAACATTGCCAATCCGATCCATCGATCCCATTCTTTTTGATTATTTGCGTACTGTTTCAAATATTCACCTAACGCGTGATGTGATCTTTCTAGAGATCCGTTGGATTGCGGGTGAAAGGCAGTTGTCCGAAATTTACGAATTCTGAACAGCTTTGCGATCTTTTTCATTAGTTCGCTAATAAAATTTTGTCCTTGATCTGTTAGTATCGCCTTAGGCGCTCCCAACACACAAATAAATCTATCAACAAAGGCTTCTGCGATTGTCTCAGATGTTTGATCTGGAAGGGGTATTCCCATGCAAAATTTAGTTAATTGATCTTGCAATGTTAAAATATATTCACTTCCTCTTTTAGTTCTTGGCAAAGGTCCTACAATATCCATAGCTACTTTATCAAAAGAGGAACCAGGCGTGTCAGTAATTATCATGGGTTGTTTAGTTTTGACTCGCACCAACTTTTTTAATTGACATTGTAAGCATTGTTGTATGTATTGTTGGATATCGGACTTCAAATTTTCCCAATAATAATGGTGTTTTATTCTACTATACGTTTTCGTAACTCCACGGTGTCCGCCTGTGGGTGAGCAATGTATCTCTCCGATTATAATTGGCCGAAGATCCTTGGGGGGATATTTAATTAACCCATTACATATTATTAATTTTGAAGTTGAGTTTATAAAGATTGATTGTAGTAAAGGCTTAATGCTACTCCATGGGACGTTGTTCACAAAGTCTGATTTTGCGATGCTTACTGTTTCCAGTTTTAAATTTTCAGTAATATTGCGTAGGTCTCTGATGACTGTTGTGATTTGAATTAAAGTCATAGTTGGTCCTTCGCGCTGTCTTTCGCTAATAGGCAAAGCTATATGATAATGTTTCTTATATTTTACTGCCTTAGCTTCACCCAGGGTTAGAGCTCCTAAATTTGGTATTTCATTTCGCTCGAATAATTTTTGCGAGCCCGTATCTAGTGGACTTCCATCAGTGTTGACAAAATATGCAATATTATCTTTCCGTAAAAATAATAATTCGCGAGAATCGATTGTGTTAGCCTTAATTATTCGATGTTCAATAATAATGGGTTTTGATTTATGTTTCTTTCTCCTTACTTCCTTTTCTCTTTCTTCTTTTTGGCTCTCCTCTTCGTCATCCCTGTCGTTGTTACCTTTGTCCGGCGGATCGTTTCTTTCTTTTATTTGCTCTATTTCATCTATATGTTCATGCAAATCTTGAAGTGATATTTTTTGTTGGATATCTTTATTTTTGGTCTGGCTTCGAGTTTGCATTCCAGTAGAGCGAGGTGGTTCATGATTTAATACCTCCTCTGTGGTTTGTAATTGTTGCGATTCATTTTGTTCCTTGCACATGGAAGGTGTCAGATCGGAGTTTTCTTCAGGTAAATTCTCGTCGGGTATTAGATCTTCAATTTCCTCATTGTCCGAAAGGTAAAGTTTGAAATCGTCATCTTCTTCTCCTTCTTCATCTTCGTACTCTTCTAATATTTTAGAAATGATTTTCGCATCTTTTGGACCATCGGGGTTAAAAATTTTCCTCCGAGTGATAACATTGCAGTCGACTTCTTCCATATTTACGGGGTTTCGAGACAAGGCATCCGCGTTTACATTGATTTTTCCTGCTTTATATACAACGTCGTATTCGTATTCCAATAATTTTAATCTCCAGCGAAGTATCCTCATATTTGCATCTTGAGCATTTTTAAACCAAAGCAGAGGTTTATGATCGGTTACTAATGTAAATTTTCGTCCGTATAAATAAGGTCGGAAATGTTTTACACAATATACAATAGCTAAAGCTTCCTTTTCGTAAGTGTCATATTTAATTTCGTTATCTGTTAGGGTTCTCGACGCGTATGCTATCGGTCGGTCTTTATTCACTTCACCTTGTGATAAGATACCTCCTACTGCTATACCGGATGCGTCGGTAGTTAAAATAAATGGTTTGGAGAAGTCGGGATATTGAAGCACCGGTTCTTTGCATAAATTCTCTTTTAATGTTTCGAAGGAGTTTTCTTGATCCGATGTCCATTCGAAGCGGACATCGTTCTTTAAGAGATTTGTTAGAGGCTTGGCCAATTTTGAAAAATTTGGTATGAATCGCCTATAATACCCTGCCAATCCTAAAAATTGTTTGATATTTTTCGGTGTTTTGGATCTGGGGAATCGTCGGACGGCTTCTAATTTCTTGGGATCGGGCCTAATGCCATCTCGGCTTATTATATGCCCTAGATAAGTTACCTGTGTTTTTAAAAATTCGCATTTATCGGGTTGCAATTTTAAGTTAGCCTTTCGGAGTCGGTCCATCAACAGATTGTATTTTCTTTCGTGTTCCTCTAATGAGGTAGCGTAAATAACAATGTCGTCCATATAAACAAACAATTCTTTGCCTTGTAATCCAGATAATACTAAATTCATGAGGCGTTGAAAGGTGGCTGGGGCGTTTTTTAAACCGAAGGGCATTCGTTCAAATTCGTAGTGACCAAAAGGTGTCGTAAATGCAGTTTTGTGATTATCAACCGGATCCATTTCAATCTGATGAAATCCGGAGGCTAAATCGCACACTGAAAAGTATTGTGCTCCACCTAACTGATCAATGATATCAACAATGTTGGGTAATGGGTAAGCGTCGCCAATGGTTTTTTCATTCAAAGCTCGGAAATCTAAAACCATTCTCCAACGTTTATTTCCCTTTGAGTCTTCCTTCTTGGGTACTATCCATATGGGTGTGTTGTAAGGTGACTGAGATAATTTTACTATGCCTCCTTCTAACAATTCCTGGACCTGTTTGTTTATTTCTTCTTTATGGATTTGTGGGAACCGATACTGCCTAGTATTAATGGGTCGATCATCTGTTGTCGGTATCTGATGTTGCAACACATGAGTTGCCGTTAAATTTTCTCCGGGAATGTAAAATCTATCTTGACTATAAGATATAAGATTCGTTATGCTATTTCTTTCTTGCGTATTTAAGTGCTCTAATCGCAATAATTCTATAATTTCTGCGAGTCTGGTTTGTTCATTTGTTTTGGAGATTTTTAAGCATTCGTGAGATATTTCTTTTTGCATTCTTTGTTTCTCTGTGCTTGTCGGAGTTTGTTTATCCTCGGGTTTTCCAATTATTTGTTGAAATGAGGCCATATTTTCCGAGGATGATTCGCTTTCTTTAGAACAGCATAAACTATTTAATTCTTTTGCTGGTTTCTTGATGATAGAACGAGAGAGGTCATCACTTCTTTTAAGTGTTTCCCTTTTTGGAACATTTATTTTTTCAGGGAGAGTAAAAGAGCTCTTTTCTTCTGGCTCTCTTGGAATAGAAACCGCATCGCTCGAGGTTTGGTAACTTCCCTTTTCACGATCGGCAGGAGTGGGGAGCATTGGGGGAGGGGTTTGGAAATTTTCCCCTCTAATAAATTTGAGATCCTTGGACAAATCAAGGGAGGTTTGGTAACTTCCCTCCTCATGAATTTTTGGATCGAAAGGTATTTTGGAAGAGGTTTGGAAACTTCCCTCTCCATAATTTTGAGAATTAGAATTCTCACTTAATGTTTTTTCTCCCTTTGAATCTTATGTTCGTTTTTCCTTTTAGTTTTTGTCTCGTTTTTAGATTGATTATCTCTATTTTTTATTTCTTTATTTTTATTTTTACCATGCTCTCTCGTTTTTATTTTTGATATTTCACTTTTATCATCAATCAATTTTATATCTCCGTAATGCGTATTATTTCTTCTTCCGTCATTAGTTTTCTCTTCTGCTTCTCCTTTATTAATTTCATCCTTTAAGTCGACAGTTTTTTCTGGTTTGTTCTCATCTTCTAACTTATAATCGTCGAAAATATCATTCAAGGGTTTAAGATGCAATGTAGGTACTTGAACGTCTACCTCTTCGTCCAAGGTACTTATAATGCTAAGGTATGCCTTCCCGTCGATATTTTCTGCTATGGTTTCTCTCAAATAAATCCCGTGAGTGATTTTTTGTTTAGGGATATACCCGATTTTTACTTCAGGGTTTCCTATTCTTACATAAAACAGTGACTCAGACCGGGGAGCTGCGGTAATAATTTCTGGAGAAAAGAAAGGAACATTAGTGCCTGATACATTTAAATAGCTTTTAGCATAGTCTATTTTCGAAAAGGTTTGTTTAAAGAAATCGTTGCCTAAAATACCGGACTGTGATATCGGAAAATTACTTGACACAATGTGGAAGGTTATGTCCTTCTCAAAAAGGGGCAGAATAATTTCTCCGATAGTATAAACAGGGTACTCATTTATTCCGCTTAATTTCAAAATATTGTTATAATTGATAATTTTATTTTCGGGTACAAAGCGTTCTTTAATTATATTGGGTCCACTGCCTGTGTCTAATAAAAAGGTAGTCTGCGGAATTGACTCACAAAGTTTTACCTGGATGGTAGGTACACGACTATGCTTGTCGAGATTTATGGTTACCTGACGGGCGGTCAATGCATGGTTACTCGCCTGGTCTCTTGGGCTTCCGGCGGGTGTGAGATCCTTCCGGACCCCTGCTGCACACCCGACGTCGAGGGCCCGTTCGCATTTCCCGAACCGTTAGCTTTCCTTCGATTATTACTTGCAATTCGCAGTTCGCAATTCTCAAGGAGATGCCCCTGCTCTTTGCAATAACGGCACGTTACTGTATCCTTAGGCGCCACATTTGCCCTCGAGTTAGATCGACAATCTCTCGCGATATGCCCAAAATTATTGCAATTTTGACAGGTTGGTCTGGGTTTATTTTCTGTGTTACGCTGTTCATTCTGTTTTTTCCAGCAGTTATCAGCCGTATGCCCTAATCTATCGCACCATTGACAAATTACCGAAGGCTTATTTTGACTACCGGTTCTATTAGTTCGACAAGATTTGGCGTTATGACCGGGTTTGGAACACAACTGGCAAATAATATTAGTTTGTTGTATTAATTTGATGGATTGTCGATTCTGAGGATCGCGGAATCGACATTTGTCAGCAGAATATCCGCGTTTTTTACAAATTTGGCAGATTAGAATTTCTGTTCCTAGATTAATTTTATCGAGATTCTGAACAGTTTGAGTCAACTTCCTACACTTAGAGGCAGAGTGTCCCTCTTTGTAGCAGATTTGACAGGTTTCGCGCGATTGATTGATAACTGATAGTTGCCCTGAGGTGTTGTTTTTACCCTGTCGTAAATCGGTTATTGAACGTAATTCTCTTTCTATTCGTAACGCGTCGGATACTGTCTCCTGAACACTTAAATTTCTCGCGATTCTTTGTTCGATTTCGGGTTTTAATCCTCTAATAAAGCATTTGCTCATATCCCTCTCTAATGACGCTTTAATATTTTGATCGGGGGGAGCATTTCCCCAAGACTTATACGCTTCCAATATCTGTTTGCCCAATAATTTCACTCTATTCGCGTAAGTAACTACATCTTCTTCATTTTTTTGATATATGCAACCTAATTCTCCTTGCAACTGGTATAAAGTTTTAGATGGGCCGTAAACTTGTTTCAAAAACGCGGTTAATTGAGCAATGCTATCAAAATTTTGGTCTTGAATCGTCCGACGAGCTTCGCCTACAATTCGCGTTCTTATAATACGCGCGAATTGAGATTCGGCCTCGCCGGGTAACATAGATTTTGCTTCTTCGCATCCTTCAATAAAATATGATAGCGGAATGTTTTGCCCATCGAAAAACGGGACGGCTTCTACAGCGTATTTTAAAGTATTTAAAGTTAGAGGATGTGTCATTTTTTTACGCTTTAGTTTACGCTTAAGGGTAAGTTCGGCGTCGCGCTCTTTCACGGTATTGTCTCCGGAATCGCCGGAACCGTCGGAATCGCCAGAATCGTCGGAATCACCGGAACCAGGTACAAGAGTCCTGTCGTTATCTTTTAATGAAGCTTCTGAATCGTAATAAGTAAAATTAATTGATTTAGGAATGATTCGAGGGGGTAGGACAGGGGTTGATGTGTGTATTATCGTGTTCTTTGAACGTCCAGGAATACCCTGATTCTCGATAGCACCTTTGTAAGTACTTTCAACTTATTCTTTATTAGATCCGGACCTCGTATTCATCCCTGCTTTTTAAGATTGCACTTGTCATCCCGGACGAGCCCCCAAAAATTCTCATATGTTACGTCCAGGGTTAAAGAAGGGTAGACAAGATATAGAGGGAGAAGGGAGGGACGTAACAATTCGAGAGTGTGCACGTGCGGCACGGGAGACCGCGTCGACAACCCGGGATATAGGTCAGTAGGGCCCGCAGCGGGAGGCCCCAATGGCAAAATATCCGGGATGCTTCGCGTCCCTTGGTCCTATTTTGAGGCAGCAAACTTAATTGCTTTACCTCGGGATTGGACCTAGTGCTTATCTTGTAAGAGCGAGGGATGGTGGTAGTGGTTATGAAATTAGCACCAATTAATTATTGTACCTGGTTTATTTTAATCAGTAGTAAATAAGAATACAATTTGTTTATTTTGAAAAATGATTTATATTCATAAAAAAAAACAACGGTTTAAACTAAAGGCTCTATAATTTTTAAGTTAACTTGGGCAGCGATGTTATTTATTTGTTCCTCTATGGCTTTGAGGCGGCGGATTCGGCGATTGTGGCGACTCCGGTGCCGCTTCACGGCTGCTCGGGACTTATATTCGTGGATTCGGGGAATATTATCATTATTTACAAAAAACAAAACAAAACTCCGTTTCTCTCTATGTTTATCGAAAGGTTGGAGTTTAAACACTCCTTCGGGTTAACCCGAACAGGGTTCGAGTGAAACCAGAGGAGATTGAAGGTAAAAAAAGGGTTCGGCTGAATCTAAAGAGAGGAAGAGGAAGAAAGAAATTCTTACAATTGAAGAGAAGAAATAAAAAGATTCTTCCGGATTGACTCTTGTGAGTAAATCCCAAGAAGAATGGAAAATTAGTAAATAAAAGATTCCTCCGGATTGACTCTTGTGAGTAAATCCTAAGAAGAATGGAAAATTAGTAATAAAAAGATTCCTCCGGATTGACTCTTGTGAGTAAATCCCAAGAAAGAGGAAAATTAATAATAAAAAGATACTTCCGGATTGACTCTTGTGAGTAAATCCCAAGAAGAATGGAGAATTAATAAATAAAAGATTCCTCCGGATTGACTCTTGTGAGTAAATCCCAAGAAAGAGGAAATTTAATAATAAAAAGATTCCTCCGGATTGACTCTTGTGAGTAAATCCTAAGAAAGAGGAAAATTAGTAATAAAGAGATTCCTCCGGATTGACTCTTGTGAGTAAATCCTAAGAAAGAGGAAATTTAATAATAAAAAGATTCCTCCGGATTGACTCTTGTGAGTAAATCCTAAGAAAGAGGAAAATTAGTAATAAAGAGATTCCTCCGGATTGACTCTTGTGAGTAAATCCTAAGAAAGAGGAAATTTAATAATAAAAAGATTCCTCCGGATTGACTGTTGTGAGTAAATCCTAAGAAAGAGGAAATTTAATAATAAAAAGATTCCTCCGGATTGACGCTTGTGAGTAAATCCTAAGAAAGAGGAAAATTAGAGAGAGAGAGGGAGAGAGAGAGAGTATGGGAGCGGAGAGTAATAAATTTAGTGAATATATTATGTTTATACAAAAAATCCTTCGCAAAGAGAGAAAAGGTGTTCGAGAAAAAGAACAAGAGCGGAAGTAAACTAGGTGATTAATTCTGGACTTACTACTTGCTGAATGTGTGAGTGTTGATAATAGCGAATGGAATACTCTCGGAGTCGCAGGCCTCCAAACTGGGCCGTACTCAGCGGGAGATGGTCCGGTCGGAGGGATTCCGCGTGCGATGGGCAATGGTCTGCAGACCCCAACCAGCCACGTTTCGAATGGCACTTTTTCTTTCGACCGAGACGTACGCTCCGCACGAGTTTAAAGGCCACGATCCGAGAGTCAGAGAACTCGAGCATACAAGATGCCACGGAACTGCGACTCGGAATGATCAAGACTAGACTGTGCGCTCCGCTGGAAAACGCGCCTGTTTATACAAATTTTCGTCTATGATTCCCTTTGTCCCATCGAGGGCCGTGTGCACCACTTTATTCATTAATACACCCACGTGCAATATTTACTTTTACGACTTTTTAATATTCCTCGGTAATTGTTATCCGAGAAAGCGGCAGGTTTGACAATTGAACTCTCAGAAGCATTAAATGTCAAAAAATTCTTTGATTTGTTGCTATGCGGGTGTCGGGCATCAGAACTCAAAGGGATGCACGCGTGCGTCTTCCAGATCCCTGATTTTACTATCTTGAGTGTTTCCGATATCGAGCAACGGTGTCACCTCAGATCTCCTCAATTGATGAATTTATAACTACTTAATTTCCGACATCCGGTTATTGCCGTGAGAGTCACCGAATTCTTAGGATCGGGGTGAGATCACCGTCGCTCGCCCGTTAATTAGAATATCCGCTGGTTGCGAAGGAAAGAATCGTTACTCCGCAGGACGTAACACAATGTTAGAGGTAAAAAAGTACACAGTTCATACAAAATATTAAACGCAAATGTTTATCTATAAAACATTGCTAGAATAAAATTATAATATACAGGGTGTTTCAGACCACCCGTACACCCCTTTTCTCTTCGCAGGATTAGGACCAATCAAAAATATGTTCAGACGAAAGTTGTAGGGTTTCAAAAGATCTATTCAATGATCTTATCAGTTTGACCTTGGATGGCGTCGCCAAGGTCAGATCGAAATCATATTAAGTTTTTTAAATGGAACACCCTATTTTTGATTCCAGAATCTAATAGCTGGTGTCAAGACCTTTCCAAAACACTATAAGAATGTTTATTTTCGTTGACTACTTTCCGAGTTGTGCGGCTTGAAAGTTACACTACCGCCAGCATCAGCATTACTCAAGATGTACCATGTGGTGGTTACTTAGTCGGATTTAATCTTGTGTGTGGGTGTGTGCATACGTGCATGCGTATGTGTACGGGGGAGGAAAAGGGGAGTCAAAGTTTTATGTACTCTGCTTTTGTTTATTAACTGGATTGATTATGTTTGATGATCAATCATGTCCAGATTGACTGTATGCATTTTCCCGTGCTTAGCATTATCCAGAATGAACGACGTGGACGTGACGAGAATTTCATCCCTTTGGGGTGCTTGATTCACGTGAGTCCCCTTGCCTCTCACGTTTGGGGTGCTTGATTCACGTGAGTCCCCTTGCCTCTCACGTTTGGGGTGCTTGATTCACGTGAGTCCCCTTGCCTCTCACGTTTGGGGTGCTTGATTCACGTGAGTCCCCTTGCCTCTCACGTTCGGGAATGAATGAGTGTATGTTTTGTTAAGCGACTAAATGTTCAAAGTGAGCACCATTCTCTGCGATGCAAGCATCAACTCTATTTTGAAAATCATTGGTTGCTCGAAGAATTTCCTCGGCACGTAAGGATCGAATTGCTTCACTTATTCTACGAATCATATTATCCCTCGTAGTCGGACGTTCATGATAGACCAAGTTTTTTATCCTTCCCCAGAAATAATAATCAAGGACGGTGAGATCTGGTGATCGGGGTGGATAATTGATTGGACCGTATTTGCCTATCCACTTGTCGGGGAACATAGTATTTAATGCCGCACGAGCAACTCTCGATGTATGAGACGGACATGCATCTTGTTGGAACCACATGTTCAGGCGCAATTGCAGAGGAATATTTTCTAGTAAGACAGGAAGATCTGTCATTATCAAGGCGGAATATCTATCACCGTTTAGATTTTCGTCAAAGAAAACAGGACCTATGATTTGACTTCCAATAATTCCACACCAAACATTGACTTTCCAAATGGTTTGATGATCTACTTCTCTCAACCAGTGAGGATTATTTTGTGCCCAATAACGAGAGTTCCAAGTATTAACAGATCCATCACTTTTAAGTGTACATTCGTCAGAAAATAAAATTTTCAAGTGGAAATCAAGTCTGCTGTCTTATAAAGTTGCAAAGTACAAGTCTCTGTCTAATATCGTTATATTTCAACGCTTGATGAACAGACATTCTGTAAGGGTGAAATTTGTTATTTTTTAAAATGCGCCAAACACTGATTTTACTAACACCAGAATCTTGTTCTCGTCGTCTTAAAGAATCATAAGGGTTCAATTCTGTCGATGCAAGAATTTCCACTGTTCTTTCATCCATAATCGGACACGAATTTGTGTACCTTTGTTATGTTGAGGCTGAACGACACCTTTAATTTTGATTCGTTTAGCCAAACGTGAAAAAACATTTCGCGAGTGAGGAGTCCGATCAGGATAACGTTCCCGCCACAATCTTTCCGCTGCAATGAATGTATCTCGACACTCATCTAAAATTAGCAGCATATCATATGCTTCTTCATTGGAATAGGACATGGCTAAATAAACCTAGACTAATAAAGAGGGTCGGATTTTTGTTGCGCGATTGATACTGATATGACGGTTATTGAAGACGTAGGTGACAAATTTGAGAGAGTTATTGTCACTCGTGTTGAGTTGAGTCACAATAGCGTTGTGGAGAATACATCTCTACTACATCCTATGCAAATAACAATATGTATAAAATCACGAGTTAGACATCGTTACGCAGAAAGCCGCGCTCGTTATTGCTCGTGTGCTACCGTTAAAGTAATAATGTAGTTACATAATATTATGACATACATATGTATGTGACTATCTACAGTCGCGACAGCTAACTTTCACGATTTTTCATGATCTGTTTTTGTTGGCCCGGCTCGCGTGTTTACTTTCTTTGTGTCGGCTGTACGACTTTCTGCGTAACGCGTGATTTTATATTGTTATTTACATGGTGTTGGCGGTAGTGTAACTTTCAAGCCGCACAACTCGGAAAGTAGTCAACGAAAATAAACTTTCTTGTAGTGTTTTGGAAAGGTCTTGACACCAGCTATTAGATTCTGGAATCAAAAATAGGGTGTTTCATTTAAAAAACTTAATGTGATTTCGATCTGACCTTGGCGACGCCATCCAAGGTCAAACTGATAAGATCATTGAATAGATCTTTTGAAACCCTACAACTTTCGTCTGAACATATTTTTGATTGGACCTAATCCTGCGAAGAGAAAAGGGGTGTACGGGTGGTCTGAAACACCCTGTATACTGAAAAATATTAGGGTATGGGGGGGGGATTGCACATTATTTATTCTTATATGTTATTAATTTGACAGTTGTTATAACTGTGAACATACAGTTATCTCGTTTATATTATCTCGTTTATGTGTAATTCATTTTCAGATTATATATTTCTTTTAATTAACAAAATGGATTGAGTTTTCAATATATTTTACAAGTCATTTCTATCAACTGTTAGTATTGTTTTATTGAAACATATTTCAATATATTTTACAAAAATTGTATATTTTTTGATTTTTTATTTCACAATATGGTATAATTTTGCTATTTAGTAATTATCTCAGAAGTAAAAAAGCCTTAAATATTATATATTGCAAAAGTATATATATAAATTAATTATCTAAGAAAATGTAATATTAAACTTTATTTGTTAAATATTACTACATATAAATCTCGTGTAGAGGTCACGAGAACAGAGGTTCAAATAATGGCGCTTAACGATTTGGCAGCCATCTTAGGAGGGCTATTTCCGTTTCACGGGTTACTAGAAAGCCTCCTTCCTGATATTCTTACTTCTTTGAGTGCGGTTGGTCGATTGGTAGACCTGCATGACTATGCCGTTACCAGGAGAGATAAGGTTGGCAAGCGTGAGACTTGTGTGGTCGTCGTCGACGAGCGGGCTGTAGTTTCGTTGGTTTTCGTTTTGAACGCGGTCTTCCTCTGGAAACAGTAGTGATAGCTTTCTCGGTATTATTGTGGTGCAATATAATTGTATACGCATTCTGCCGTTCGGGCATAGTAATAGAGAGTTCGTGAGCTCTCCTTTGGAACTCGTTTCAAAATCATACAGCCGATCCACAGTGGGGCCAAATGACAAATCGTGTTTCTTAATTGTCTACAGCCTTTAATTCTTAACGGATTTTAAGGTTTTTTTTTAAATTAAAGCTTGTTTAATTGCTAACTAAGTTAAGAGAGCCGATTTATGAATTTGTCCTTTTTTTCAAAATGGCGGATGTAATATGGCAGAAAAATAGAAAATTAAATCGATATATAACAAATTGTGTAATGGGTGTTTTTGATGCTGCAAATTATAAATCTAAAATTAAAATTACGAAACCAATAAAACAATAAATCAAATATGGCTGCCATAATAAAAAAATTATAAATATGAATAAATGATAAATTAATCAAATTCACATTTATTACCCATTGGCAAATTATCTGAAAAAGCGCAAGAAGCACATAATAAAGATTTTAAGCGTTTCAGAGAATACCACACTCGAAAACATTGTAGAAGTACAACAAATGAAGATATCATTCAAAAGCTGTTGACTTCATCTGATCATTATATAAGTGATCAACGGAATCAATGGAAACATTTTTCGAGGGATATTGATATCGAAACTCTTCAATTATTGTTAGACTAATCGTCAAAATAACACTATTTTATTATTATTTGATTCATTTATCATTTATTCATATTTATAACTTTCTTATTATGGCAGCCATATTTGATTTATTATTTTATTGGTTTCGTAATTTTAATATTAGATTTATAATTTGCAGCATCAAAAACACGCATATACACAATTTGTTATATATCGATTTAATTTTCTATTTTTCAGCTGCCATATTACATCCGCCATTTTGAAAAAAAAGCCAAATTCAAAATTCGGCTCTCTTAACTTAGTTAGCAATTAAATAAGCTTTAATTTAAAAAAAAAACATTAAAATCCATTAAGAATTAAAGGCTGTAGACAATTAAGAAACACGATTTCTCATTTGGCCCCACTGTGCGATCGGGCGGAGGCTGCCTTTCGGGCAGTGAAAGTGAGAGAGAACACAGGTTCTCTTCCGGTTTGCACGTGCAAAATTATACAGCCGTTTGGGCGTGGTCTACTATCTTTAGGACAGAGAGAGTGAAGAAGAGCGGAGGCTCTAACTTTTGTACTATATCTTAACGGATATAGTGGCCGTTCGGGCGTTCACTGCCGTTCGGGCAGAGTGAGAGTGAGAGAGAGAGAGAGAGAGAGGGAGAGAAAACACACGGTTCTCGTCTTTAGCCATTTGCCTGCCGATTTCATCCCGCTTTCTTGACGCAAGCTGCCGATCGTAGAGACGGAGAGAGAGAGAGAGAGAGAGAGAGAGAGAGAGAAAGAGAGAGAGAGAGAGAGAAAGATACTGCAAGATTCTCGCATCGGTCTAGATGCCTACGCCATTTTCTACAAAAGACGTTCATGTTATTGGCCTTAGCAACGATACGTATTAACATATTTTTCATCTGCATTTCGAATAGACTGAGGGTGATTTTACATGAAGCGCGGAAACGCGGAAGACAAAAATAACTAGACTTACTAAGATTCCTGCATTTCCGCGCATTCTGTTCCGTCTGTTTTGGATGCCTTGTCTTACATGAAGCATATTTCGAGCGGAAAAGCGGAACGGGGAATTATAAATTATTAATTTTTAACGGTGTTAATTAATTTAAGTAATTGTATTCAATAAATAAGCTGAAAAGGTAAGTATATTATTAAAAATTGTAATAAATTAAGTGAATATTATTTTAAGAAACGAATACAAATGTCTAGTTTTCACCAATCCGTTCCGCTTTTCCGCGCAAATTGTGCTCCATGTAATACAAGAAGAAAAAATTCGCGGAACGAACACTAAAATCCGTTGTCAATGCGGCTCCAACGGCTGTGTAGTATTTTATCCGGAGCCGATCGAAGAAGAAAGTATATTTCTACATACTCTAATTATTTTAATGTTTTAATAGTGTATATAATAATATAATAAATGGATCCAAACATCGTGTTGATGATTATTATGAAGTATTTCATGCAAGCAAGGGATGAACCGATAATTAAGATATGCAGAGATAACTAAGAAAAAAGTTATTCCAATGTTTTATTTGTACTTGCGTTACAAAAAATTGCAAAAACCAGAAAAGCCCGTAGTATATGGGTACGACCTATTTTTACTGAGAGAAGATTTCTGCAAGGTGATAGCGACAATTTACTTGTGGAACCCGATCCGGCCAACCCGATCCGCTCCGCCATACAACGGGCATACTTGTCATTCGGCCAACCCGATCCTCTCCGCCGTACGACGGTCATACTCGTCGTTTGGCCAACCCGATCCGCTCCGCTGTACGACGGGCATACTCGTAGTCCAGCCAATCCGATTTGCTCCGCCGTGCGACAGACATACTCGTCGTTCGGCCAATCCGATCCGCTCCGCCGTGCGACGGGCATACTCGTCGTCCGACCAATCCGGTCCGTTCCGCCGTGTGACAGGCATACTCGTTGTTCGGCCAACCCGATCCGCTCCGCCGTACGACGGGCATACTCGTCGTTCGGCCAATCCGATCCGCTCCGCCGTGCGACAGGCATACTCGTTGTTCGGCCAACCCGATCCGCTCCGCCGTACGACGGGCATACTCGTCGTTCGGCCAATCCGATCCGCTCCGCTGTACGACGGGCATACTCGTCGTCCGACCAATCCGGTCCGCTCCACCGTACCACGGGCATTCTCGTCGTCCGGCTAATCCGATCCGTCCGTCCGCTCCTGGGCATTTCCGGGAAACCGACTCCAAAATACCGTACCCCACGGGACGTCCACTCCCGCGGGAAGAGACCGCACAGGTCTACACCGCCGACTACCCCGCGTAGCCAGGAACCGTCAGCCGCACCGCACATCGCCGATCCCGAGATCGCGATCGGCCGGCACACGGGCCAATCGCGGCCCGTTGAAACCGTTCCAGTGAGTTCGCCGCCTCACGGCACTCCGACCGTTTACACCGTGTTAACGAACACGCGTCCGTTAATTTCGCTAGGCGTCCGAAACCGGTTAGCCAATAAGAACATCCGAATCCGTTCATTGTGTAAATATTAATCACCATTCATTCACTCTGCTTGGATCCGACTGTTGTTTTAACCGAGCAACTCCAAATAGTAACTCAAAGCGCGCAGCGCATAAGACGGGTCCGTTCAAGTCTCTTCGTTTATTCGAATCCGTTCTTCTGTTTAAGATATTACTTTGGGTTGTGAATTATATTTGGTCCGGCCCGACCAATCGTCGTTCATTTACTGTGTGCGGGTCCGATCATTGTCTAACCGAGCACTCCGCTGGAGTATGATCATTCGTGTATTTAACCGACGCTTGACAAACACATTTACCCGCTTTTACTTTTGTGTTATTTTTGTACATATATTACATTGGAAGAATTACTTACATACTTTACTTATTCATATTGTTACAACCAAACCACGGATTTATTATTTCTCGAACCCTGACATCCGGCGAGCACATCCGAGCAACCTATTCGCGAACGCAATCCCGTAATCGCACCGAAAAGTACCAGCGTTACATAGTTATATAAAGAAATACTTCTAAAGACTTATTATTAGAAATAATTATTAAAGCGTCAACGCATTATACATAATTTCACATATTGTGTTTTAATTTTACATGCATATATTATGTATATACATATCTATATAACTTAAGAAACTAAGCTTCGGGCACATCAAATGGATCTAAAACATCACCTAAATACCTGCGCATTACTTTTAACCTTCGTCTTTCTTCTATTTCTATACGTAACCCTTAAACACGTAAGTGGGTCTGAGAGACCCCATATAAAGTTTTGAACGCTTGCTATGTGAAGACGGAATGACATAGGAGGTTCGGACCAAGACGTTAAAAAAGTTTGAAATCTTCTCTTTCAATTGATATAGTTGATCAACTTTTTTGGTCAACTAGAATTCGAACGGTACGGCAGCAAAGTTTTGTTAGGGTCAATGCAATCCATATAATGTGTAAGTGAAACTTTTTTTGTGAGCATTTTACATAAAAAAGCTGGACAAAATACGTTCGAACAGGTCGATTTGCAGATGTTACTCGCACATACTCTGTTTAAAGATGGAATACTATAAAATGTTGTAGAAAAAAGAGTTTTTCCTAAATATATCATGACACACATCAATTTTCAATTTTAGACACGATTTAATAAAAAATTCCTCATATTCGCCTTGTTACATAAGTACATTTTTTAATAGAAATGACAATAATATAAGTTTTTTTTTAAAGTATGAATCTTTAGCTTTAAAACGCTGTATTGTAAAGTACTTGAAAGTTTTTTGTTGCAAAGATATGATTTTTTTTTAAAAGTGGATTGTTAAATGCCCAAAAATGCCTCATATTCTCCATGTTACATAATTATACTTTTTAAAAGAAATGACTTTGCCAAATTTTATTTTTAAAGTGTGACTCTTTAGCTTTAAAACGCTGTATTTGAAAGTCCTTAAACGTTTGTTGTTGCGAAGATATGATTTTTTGAAGGAAAAGTCGATTTTTCAATTTCTCTTTTTGCTTAATAGTTTTGCTTTTATAACTTCACAATAAATTATTTGTCGGCAATGCCGATTATGCAGTCACACTCCTGAGATTTTGAACTTTTGTTTTAAAAAAAAATTGTAGAAAAATATTGATTATAATCAAAATTATAGCTTCTTAAATTTGAAAAAGTCTTCCAGACCCAAAAATGTATTTCCGTATTTTACAGGATCGGTGTGTTTGGGCCGCCCTTGGGGCGGCTTGTCCTACCGGACGACATATGTGCTCACCGGGCATGGTTGCTTCGGTGAGTACCTGTGCAGGATAAGAAAGGAGCCAACGACACAGTGCCACCATTGTGAAGCGGATCGGGACTCCGCGCCGCACACACTGGAAGACTGTCCAGCGTGGGAGGAGCTGCGCGGAGTCTTGAGAAAGGAAATAGGCGACGACCTCTCCCTGCGGGCCATCATTAGCCAGAAGGTCAGCAGGGAGAGCGCATGGGTCGCGGTCTCCTCCTCCTGCGAGCATATAATGCGGCAGAAGGAAGAGGCCGAAACAGTAAGGGAAAGAAGGTCGGGGGGACGCATGCCCCCCGGCGGAGACAACAACGGTAGGGGCGGCGGAGACGGGGGCTATAACCAACCTTGGCTTCCTCCCCGGCCGCCCCGAAGAAGAAGGCCTGCCCCTCGCCCCCCGGGCCCTCGTGGCCCGTCTGCTAAAAGGCGGCGGGGGGGGACAGAAGATCAGCTGCTGTCGCCCCCTCCTTCCCCACAATTGAGGAGGAGGGGAGCGACAGCAACAACGTGGATAGGAGACGACCCTCCTCCCCTGCGGCTGCTGGCCCCGCCTTCGGGACACGCAGCCGCGGGAGGAGGGCGCCTCACATTAGTGAGCCCGGCGAGGCAGACCCGACCTGACGGTCTGGGGGAAGCGACCCTGCGACATAATGCAAAGTCGCTCCCCCCACTGTCTCGCCGGGGCGGGGGAAGAGGGAAGGATTTTCTCTCACCCTCCCCCCCAAGATAGGAAGGAGGGCCGCGCCGCCGTCAACGCGGCGCGAAGAGGCCCGGGGTTACGGCGGGGGCCGGATACCCCGGGCTTTACCACCAAAACACTAGGGAAAGAGGCGGAGGGAGGGGATGGTGTCCCCCTCCCCCGACCTAGGGCAGACTAGGCCCTCAAGCCCACGGTTAGGGCGCACCTGGCGTGCCGAGTCGGCCCAGGCCGGGGGGCTCCGGAAGTATGCTGTACGCGTTCCCGGAGCCCCCCAGTCATGGACCAGGGCAGGACACCCGGAGGGGTTTTAGTGGGTAGGCCCTCGTCCACGTCGTCAGCGGGGGAAAGCCCCACATAACCGCCAGGCCTCCCCCAGGGCTTGGGGTATGCGGTAACGCATTTCCCCATCGTTACTAAAAAAAAGAATCGGTGTGTTTAAAGGTTAAAATCCAAAAAACTGCTGCCAATTTACCAATTAATATGCTGTTTAGGTTAAGAAATACTAAATTTTCACTGTTTAACCATGTCAACTGATGCTTAAAAGTTTCATGATAAATATTTCACGTTTTCATCGAAATCAAAATTACGTGATCACAAAATGATGAAATCCGCATGGGATTCGTCACTTCTCACTGATTCGTTCTAGGGGAAAACTTACGTGATCGATCCCCAGAAGTTAGTAATTTTACAAGTTTTTCGCGGTCTCTCTCCATGGTCCGCGCTTGGTCGAGGTGCCGGAGAAGACGCGGCTCGGGCCTGTTGCTTTCAGAGCTTCTCGAGGCATCGTAAGTCGGACCCAAGATTTTGTGTTTTTGTTAAAGGTGGAGGAAAGTAGCCGTGTTTGGGTTTGTTAGAAAGGTCTCGGCGAGCACTTTCGAACGCGCCCGGAAACGACCCCCCTCCCACACCCCCTCTTTAATTACAGCCAATTAAAGGGGGAAAACTTTGATCAGCCGTAACTCCCAAACGGTTGGAGCTACAGACTTCAGCCTCATCGCGTTCGAAAGGGCTCGAAAAATGCTCTCCAACAAGATAAAGTTGAAGTCTCTAGGTCCAACCGTTGCGAAGATACAGGGCGTTTTCTCCTGAAACTTGTTTTGGCTATAAGTCCGAAACAATTGGAGCTACAGGGTCCAGCTTTATCTCGTTCCAAAGGTCTTTCAAAGACCTTTCTAGCCCAACCAACGTCGACCCCGTGGCTCCATCCGTTTCGGAGATATGGCCGATTCAAAATACGGAGATAATTATTTTCTTTTTTTTCAGATTGTGGCGATAGAGCGTGTTTTATAGCGAAACATCAGTTTCTTTCAAGGCTCAACAATCAGCTTTCTTAAAGCTCAACAGTCGGCTTTTTTAAAAGCTACTCGCAATAGCAGCATAGTTGCAGAGGTAATGTATGTACTACATCAAAAAGAATAAAATGACACGGATATATTTGTCGTATCGTTTCAACGTTATTTTTTCTATTTACGGCAGCGAGCAACTTGGACGAAGGATTTGGTGGAGTGAAATCCAAGTTTGCTTACGTCAGGTAATTATTGGTTTTCTTTGCTTATCTTTCCGAGAATGTTTATCCCCCTTCCGGGGAGAAATGTCCCCCGCTCTTACACAGGTCGTATCCCCAAAACGGTTCAAGCTACAAAGTCCGTTTTTATCTCGTTTCAAAGAACTTTCAGAGACTTTTACGATATAATCGATCTCAACCCCGTAGCTCTATCCGCCTCGGATTAGTTTTCGACGATAGTATTGACGATAAATTTCTTTTCTTTCTTTTCACAGATACATCATTGTGTACACATAGCGCGTTTAAGCGTATTTTTATGTTAATTGTGGCACTCGTTGCCTGTAGGTATTACGCAGTAAGGTATCGCACACGATCATATCAATAATAATTTTCTTCTCTCTTTTTTTCACAGATTCAGGGAGTATGAAGTTGGTCGCCGTGACGAAACCACTGGCAGCTTTGTCGAACGATTCGCCACCGCCGCCGCTGCAATTATTTAAAGAATGACTGCAAGATCCGGCGCCTCAGCCGCCGGAACCACCGCGGAGTCGAATGTTGGGGAGATTTCCAGAACCGTATGTGACGGTCACCGCAGATATAAACTCGCTGCTGGCCTAGTCTCTCTCCGACGCCGTATATATGTAAATGGACGGCAACTGTGTATACGAGGCCAAAGCATTACATATATCGCAACGACAAGTTGACGGCCTACATAGAGAGACGCGACATATTTCTCGCGTCCAATCTGCACGCTCCAAGACAAAGGTACCAACACATGCACGACGAGACCGTCCGTCCAAGGGCCACGATGTACGAGACTTGTATTGCGTCTATTGACTTTAGGCAACTAAAAAGTTTTGTTTCAAATAGACGAACACTCCCCAGTAGTACGGAACGTGGCGTACAAATCGACGCCCGAGCGCCATGGTCGCATCCGCGTGGCAATAGACGCGTTCGTTCGACTAATAATTAAAAAAGCTTTGAACGATATACCGTCTAATCGGAGAAGCGCGCGCGACGGTGCAAGATATCTCGCGAAAAATGTGAACACGACGTATTCCGTGTTCCACGACGACTGGGCCATCTTTCCTGACAAAGTGGCCATCCATTTGGCGTTGACAAACCTGGCGGACAAAACAGGAATGTCGTTTGTCAGATTCTACAATGTACACGGCCTGCGGATGACAGTGGACGCGGGACACCAGTTACTGCTTCAGACGCTGGACGTCGACAACGTCCATATGGACATCGTTCAAGTGCACAAGGCGACGAGCCTGTCAACGAACAACGAAGACGACGAGACACTTCTCGTCAATTTTCGCCAATTGTCCACCTCTTTGAGCGGAGAAAACCGCTGTCGCCAAAGCTAATCCGCTACTCCGTTGGGTTCCTGGTGCACCACGGTCACTTCTGGTGCCACAAGGCACCATCGCACCGCCTGCCCAACAAAGGCATAACCTCTGCTCAAGGATACAACAGCTCGGTCAAAATGGCAACGCTGACCGATAACGGCTCAGCAGCCACGACACTATTGTGCCTTTTTTTCAAGCGCGGTGGGTCGTTAAAAATGCGCAAGGCCACTTTTAAGATAAGGCAAGGCATCATTAACCTCATATCTCATTATGACTATAACGTTATCGCGAGTTCCATTCTCAGTCTGAAAGCAGTATACACCATCGACCGATTGCGATGCGCGGAAAACACGGTCTCCACGTTTCTAGTACAGAGAAACGTCTTTTGGCGCGACCACATCAACCCGTTGGCATCTTGGCTGCTGACGAACGAGGCAATTTATCGCTTCCGAAATTGGAGCGATTACGCGGAGCGATGCGTGGATGACGGTATAAGATTGCTACGCCGATACATTGACGGCCAAATCGGCGTGGAACATGGACTGCTGTGGATGCCACCACCGGAGGTGGAAAGGAGTATGCGAGCGGAGCACCGCGTCAGGTATTTCGTTAACGGTGCCTCTTTGAATTGACGCGACACATGTTCGCTAGAGAAAGCGAAAACGCTTCAATTTACAATGGCACGGTGCGCTTGCGTTGCTTAGACGGCAAGATGACAGCCGGCCATACGATGACGAGGACGCGTCTTTCCGATACCCCAATACATTATTGTCCTACCGTCGACAGTAATGGCAACGGTCAAATTTGCATGGACTGTCGTACAACAGGCGTGGCGCGCATGAGGTTCCACCGACCGAGTGGACACAATTCAAGAAGCCGTCCGCATGATTATCACGTTGTATGCAGCGTGGGGATACGACAGTGTCGCGCGACAAGATGTAAATGACAATTATCGCAACAAGGACAACGACGGCGACGGCGACAGTGAAATAATATTTAATCCGTTATCAGCACTGTCAGCGTGTGGCGTGCGTTGGACGTGTGTAAGGCGGTGCGTAGCGTCCATTCGTTCGGGTGACGAGTTCCTTTCTCCGTCATCGTTATTTCTGTTTGGCAATTTCGTGGCCTTTATCGCTCTTTGTTCTTTCATGAATTCGAGTATTTTCATGGATGATTGATCGGCGCGACAGCCGAAATCCCGAAATCCCTTTCCTTGTGCCGCTGTCTCAGGGAGTGGGAATTTTTCCTTTTCCTGTGTATCGTGCTTTTCTTTTTGAGATACTCACGTTCGTGTTCTCTTTTAAGTTGATCAAAATTGTGAATTTCACGCGTTTGGAAGTCGATCATTGCTTTATCCTTAAACTTGATGCACAATATGGCTTCTAGTAACGTATGCTCCTCGGCGGAATGTATATTTTTCATGGCGTACCTGCTCGTGTTTATAAACTCTTTTACGCGGTTTTGCTTGGTACCGTCTATTTCGGGTATCATATTTCTAGCATCTTTAAGCGGCAAGAAGGTGACCGTGGACCATCGTTGGTTCCTTATATCCTGCAAATATTGGTTGTGCAAATTGTTGAATGCGTGTTTGTGGAAACACGGGGAGCCGTAGTATTTTGGGGAATGCAAGCTTGATTTTCATTTTCATTTATTCGTGTTTGTAATCTTTGTATCTTGCGCATGACATCTTGTAATGTCAGGTTTGCCTCGGCTGCCAGGAAGTCTTGCATTTGTTGCGTGTTACTCGTAGTTGCGGCGTTCGACAGGCCGGGATTACTCGGTCCCGCGGCCGTACTGACAGGGGAGCGTGCCAATCAAAAGTTGGCATTAAACGGTAGTTTCGTTTTCGACGCGTTAGTGTTGTCGTGGTTCATTAGGCTGAAGTTGAGCAACCGGATCTTAAAGCGGCGTTCGGTAATTACGTTTGTCAAGTTGTATTTAACGGAGTCGGTTGGCGTTTTATTTTTGTCGCGGTGCGTTTGTCTAGGCGTGTTTTCTTCTACTCCACTCATGCTAGGTGGGTCGGATTGTTCGGTTCTTTTCGCGATCAGTGAGTTGTTTTTCTCATCTAACATGTGCGATACAAGAAGAACGATAGCGACTTACATAACGGTGAGAATAACTGCTCGCATATTGTTGTCTTGCTCTGCGCTGCGTAATCTGTTGCTTGGCGGCTTATCAGCAGGGCAGTAGGTCAGCGTTGGCCTTGTGGACTCTGCAGGTCGTTGGCTCGTTGACTCAGCGTTTCAGCGGCTCGACGGCTCGGCGGCTCGGTGACTCGTTGCTCGATGGGTCTGTGACCTTGTGGCTTGATGGTTCTGTAGCTCGATGTTCAACAGCTTTTGTGGCTCTGCGGTTCAATGGCTTACTGCGTAGGTGGCTCTCCTTTGGTTCTGGCAGGGGTATCTCGCCTTGGCTTGCCCTTTCCTTGTCTTTCCGGGTTACCTTTTTTCCGTGATGTCGGGATATAGATCCCACTTCTGACACCAGTTTTGTTGTGCAGCTAACGCACAAGGCGAGCTTAAGCTCGAGGACACCAGGAATTTCGAGGTCCGGCGGAGAAGGTTTAGAATGAAGAAGTCCACTTGGCTTCAAATAATGGATATAATTGCACTCACGGTCGATTACAACGTAGTTACACTTAATGTAGCTGCGGATACGACGCGACACACGGTTGCTCACACGACTTCACAGATTATTCTCCGTCGTTTGATTGTTTGGGCGCTCCTTTTGTACAAGGGTGATTGCGTTAAGCCGTTGCTTGGTGCAATTGTTTGTCAGCATTTTCGTAACACGGTTAATCCAAATAGTCCACGGATTTTCGGGATTTTGGGCTTCGTGTTGCAAAAATGCTTTACATTTGTGGCATGATAACCTGATTTGGTTATTATGCCTCGCGTATTTCTTAATTATAACATTTATGTGGCATGGTAACCTCATTCGGTTGCCATGCCTTGCGTTATTGCTAGGCTATAACATCCTGTTTCCTGTAAAAAAATAATTTGTTTAAATTAAATGTATCCCTAAAATATGTAAATCAACAATTATTTTTTCTACGCGCGTAATATAAGAAAATTACTCACTCGCAAGTCTCTTGGACGGATAACACAACCTTCTCCTCTTCTGGAGACTGTTGCTGCAGCTGGTGCTGCTGCAGCCACTGTTGCTGCTGCTGCAGCTCCTGCTACTGCTGCTGCAGTCCAAAACAGTTAGAGCTACAGGGTCTATCTACGACTAAAGTCGACGAAACACTGCTCGTTGACCTTCCCGAAGTGGCGACCCTATTCGATCGTGGCGCTATAGTGTTGTCGCCCAAACTTATAACGTACCGCGTAGGTTTTTTGGAAAAGTACGGCCACTATCGGTGCCACAAAGCGCCTGTCCACCGCCTCATCGTCGAGGGAATAACTTTCGCCCAGGCGTACAATAGCTCCGCAAAATTATCGACACTTATGGACTGTGGCTCGTTGCCCACGGCACTGCTGTGCCATTTCTTTGGAAGCGAAGGAGCAACAACAAAAATGCGCGACGCCGAGAGCGAAGTCAGACAACACATTATCAACCTCAAGTCTCATTACGAGGACAATTTTAAAAATTGTTCTATATTACAATCATAATCTGTTACAACTATAGACAGACTAAGATGCGCCAAGAAAGCGATGCCGACGTTTCTCGAGGAAAGAAACGTCTTTTCGCAGCAACACATAGATCCGGTAACTCTGTGGTTCTTAAACAACGGAGCCATACATAGATTCTCTGATTGGAAGGAGTATGCGGATCAATGCGACGGTGAGGATGTATCGTTGCTCAGACAATGCCTCCTCGGCGAACGAAACGACGACGACCAGGGACAATTGCCGTGGACAAAACCACCGCACGTAAAAAGGCGGAGTTTAGAGTTAATTGTTTCATGAACGGGGCCTCAAACTATTATAATTACAAGCTGCTACAGTCCATGTTCACGAAAACACTAGAAAATGCATCTGTGCACAATGGTACGGTGCGTCTAAGAACGCTTGACAACAACGGGCGGTACGAGGACGACCGCCGAAACTACGACGAGGAGAGACTTGCGTCATCCTTTAAATATTCCTTGTTTATAAAAGTCCTACCAGCCAAGGAAATGCGCTCGGCACGATATGCGTGGGCCATACTGCAACACGCGTAGGATCAAGGACACACCAATTTCGACCAAATCGACAAGGCCGTAATAATACTGACGCTATACGCCACGTGGGGTTACGATACCCTGGTACGGCGCGACGCAAACGCAACCCTACAGAACTGGAACATTGACATCTTCGATGGCGACTACCGATGCGACGATGGCAACCACCGACGTGACGACGGCAACGCCGGCGATAACGGCGACTACGGACACGACAACGACTACCACCAGCCTAACAACGACAACCACCAGTCTGACAACGTTGACGCGCATGTGGTCGAAGACGCATATGAAAATACCAAACGCACGCTGACGATGAACTGGTTCCTGAGATGATACCGACGTCTTACTCACGGCGACGTCAGGAACATCACAGTAACGGAATACGCTACGAGTACACAAATCGCCGAGGCAATCGTGACAAAACCGAAAACCCCATTCGCACGCGTCGTGGGTTTGCTGGTTGATGTGGACGACTGTGACGCACTACTCGACAAAACCAAAGACTTTTTCAACGCAAACGTCCACATTTTTCCAGCATACGTCGTCCACGCCAAAAGAACGCCAAGATCGTGATTTCTTGTGAAGCGAACCGACGGCAGCTCGGCCACGACGCTGCAAAATATTAGAAGCAGAATGAAGATAATTCAAGACACGGCGCGACAGCGCACGCGGCCGCGACAACGGCAACCATCACCACAGCCACCGCAATCAACGCGTCGACAACGACAGACGTGCGACGGCAAATGGCCGATCTCCGCCTATCGCCGACACCAACGACGAGTCCCACACCGACGGCGAGCGGCAAACGGGGCAGGCCCAAAAAAATAAAGCACGGACGTAAGAGAAAACAAACGGACAAGATTCAACCGACGTCAGCGCCTCAAAATCTTATTCTCGTTTAGGAGTTACGGCTGAAATGAGTTGAAAAAAAATTCCAAAAAATTTTTCGACCATCCCTGTCGATAGATTTCGAAAAAAAAAACAATTTTCTTCTTTGCAATTTTTCGCTAGAACGCACCGTTCTCGAGTTATCACTCGTCGAAAATCGAAGGGGGTGGTCCACCTCCCCCCACGTGTGGTACCATAGTTGAAACTTTTCCCCTAGGTCTACTCATTCGGAACTTATAAATTTTACAAATTTTCCGCGATCTCTCTTTATGGTCCGCGCTTGTCGAGGTGCCGGAGAAGACACGGCTCGGACCTGTTGCTTTCGGAGCTTCTCGAGGCATCGTAAGTCGGGCCCAAGATTTTGTGTTTTTGTTAAAGGTGGAGGAAAGTAGCCGTGTTTGGGTTCGTTAGAAAGGTCTCGGCGAGCACTTTAGAACGCGCCCAAAAACGACCCCGCCCCACCCCCACTCCTTAATTACAGCCAATTAAAGGGAGTAAAAACTTTGATCGGCCGTAACTCCCGAACGGTTGAAGCTACAGACTTCAGCTTTGTTGCGTTTGAAAGGGCTCGAAAAATGCTTTCTAACGAAATAAGGTCGAAGTCTGTAGGTCCAACCGTTCGGGAGTTATGGCCGAAACGAGTTTTTTGACGTATCTCCCTGTAACTTCCGAACGGTTGGAGCTACATATTTTGGCTTTGTCGCGTTTGAAACGACTCAAAAAATGCTTTCCAATAAGATAAAGTTCAAGTCTCCAACCGTTGCACAAATACAGGATCTTTTCTCTCGAAACTTGTTTTGGCCATAAATCCGAAAAAATTGGAGCTACAGGGTCCAGCTTTGAAAGGTCTTTCAAAGACCTTTCTAGCCCAACCACCGTGGCTCTATCCATTTTAAAGATACAACCGATTAGAAATACGGAGATAATCATTTCATCTTCTTTTCAAGGTATGGATAGAGTGTTTTTTGTTTCAGTTTTTTTCAAGGTTACATATAAGTCTTTCTCAAAACTCAATCAGTCTCTTTAAAGACTACAAACAAACAGCTTTTCCCAAAGCTCGCGACAATAGCAGCGTACTTACACACGTAATGTATGTATTACGTTGAAAAGAATAAAATGACACTAATATAATTGTCATATCGTTTCACTGATATTTGTTTTCTCATCTTTTTACAGATACAACGGCGTAGAAAAAACAGTACTTTTCAGTACTATTTTGAAGTTAGCAGCACTCGCTGCTGGTAGGTATTACCCTAGTAAGGAATTGCATTACACCAGGATCGTATTGATAATAATTATCTTTTCTCTTCTTTTTACAGATACAACACAGGTGAACAAAACAGCTCTTTTTAGAGCTACTTCAGACTACAGTATTCGCTACTGGTAAGTATTCTACTGAGCTATTACATTAGACTATTATACACTTCTAATGAGCGTTCTACTAAGGTTTTGCATTCGCTACTCTGTTGCAGCATAACAGCAGTAGCCACGAAAACAATGGCATCGCACAACGATGTGTTGCCGAAACCTGTCGCACGTTCTAGGCGACTAGGACCACGGCAAGTTTATTTCGCGTCCTCGCAAGGAGAGTGACTTGAACCTCTGCCTCAGCGACCAACACCACCGGTGCAACGACGGCGGCCGCGTCGCTCCTCGTCGTCGTTGACAACGACAGACAAGATAGCACTGCGTACGGAAACCTCCGCGTCGCCGGAACAAGTGCCAAACACCAGACGACCACCGACGCCACGAGTATAATCGCCGAGTACGAGCAGCCCACAAGCGATGCCAGAGATACCGGCGCCGGAGGGCGAGCCCGTGCTCATAAACCAAGATTTATGTTGCACGATCGACATCGACTCGGTATTGCCGTACGGCGTATCGCTCAAGCTGTTTCGATGTTAATGGGGCGTCAACGTTTTTACGAAACCAAAACCTATCAGCGTGTGTAAAAGCGCGAAACTCACGACGTACTTGGAAAAGAGGCACCGTTTTCTCGATACGAATGTACAAGAACCGCGCCAACGCAGTTTTAGACACGGCCACCGCGAGGCTATTCGAGAAGCATCTAACTGGTATAAGTTTTGCCTCGCGACCGTGGATGACAAAAGCGTGTGGATGTTATTCCAAATGGATCCCCATTCAGATATATTTGAGGACACGGAAAACGCTGAACGCCTACGGAAGATGACGGACGCATTTCTGGCGCTGGTGCTGCAAACATCATTCAACGAATTGCCGCACGACACGAATACGGAGCGTGATGGAGCAAAATACCTTACATATGGTACCAATCGCAAGTATCACGTTTACCACTCACAAGTAAACCTACGGAGGTGTGACTTACCGATTTGAATGAAACTTTGCAAATTTGTAGAACTATGAAAAATATTTGACACGTATTTCTTTTTATCGGCAATGATCCACTCTGAAGGGTGGAAACTACCCCTTGAAGGTAAGGGAAGAATTAACATTTTAGGTGAATTAAGTTAAAAATTTTAAAAAGTAAAATGGGTTAAAGGGTTTTCGGGGTCGTTGAAACTAAATCTTATGTCAAAAATATGAAATTCAAAATGGCTGATCCAATATGGCGTCTAGATACGTTACAATTTTTATTATTTTTTATCAAAATGAGTAAATTTTAAGAATTCTTGTCATTACAGAATAAAAATTTCAGATTTTGGATCAATGATTTTAAATAAGGTGTTAAAGATATAAAATTCAAAATAGCGGTCTTAATATGGTAGCTATATACATTAAAATTTATAATTTTTGCAAAAAATGTGTCGATACAAGGTCCTCACCATTTTTTTTGTTTACGCAGAGGAAATGCGTTACCGCATACCCCAGGCCCCGGGGGAGGGCTGGTGGTTATGTGGGGCTCTTCCCCGCCGACGACGTGTCGACGGGGACATACCCACTAAAACCTCTCCGGGTGTCCTGCCCTGGTCCATGACTGGCTCCGGGAACACGTGCAGCATGCTTCCGGAGCCCCCCGGACCCAATCGGCCAGTTGGTCTACTCATCTCGCCAGAGGCGCCTTAGCGAAAGGCGCCTCTGGCAGGGCGTAACCTGCCCTAGATCGGGGGAGAGGGACACCGTCCCTCCCCCGCCCTACCCCTATTGTCGTTGGGGGTACAGGCCCGGGGGTCCGGCCCCCGCCGGATGGTTTCCGGGCCTCTTCGCGCCGCGACGACGGCGGCGCGGCCCTACTTTCTGCCCTGGGGGGGAGAGAGAAGATCCTTCCTTCTCCCCCCATCCCAGCGAGGCAGCGGGGGGAGCGGCTCCGCGTTATGCCGCAGGGTCGCTCTCCCCGGACCACAAAGTCCTCACCTTTCGAGATGCTTCTTTACAGTGAGTCCTCTTGTTTTACGCCAATTACAAAGTAAACTGGCTTGCCAGATAATATTAACATTTTTATAAATTTATAGAATTACAATTATTTTCTAATACAGATTATTTTAAAAAACAATAGTATAAAGAGATTTACGATTTTCATTAATTAATTAAAATTATGTCTCGACATAAAGTAACAATCTCATAAATTGAAGCTATATTGCCGTGACGACATATAATAATTTTAATAACACCGGCACACAAAAAAAAAGTGGTCTGTACTTTTGACCAAACCCACCTATCTATATGTATTTTGGCCCGCTGAAACCGAATCTGGAGGTCGTTCAGCCCGTCTACCTCTTGGTTTTGAGTAAATCGCAAAAAATATCGAAAAATCGCATTAGTAAGTGCGACAAAAGTAGGAAAAAATTTTCTGACCTTAATGAGGTATATTTATTATGTATTTTGATGCCCTGAACCCGTTTTTTAACTTTGTTGAGCTCTGTTACCCACAGGTTTTAGCGAAAATCGCAAAAAACCGCGTTAACGAGCGTAAAAATCGTTGTTTTCTTATGCTTTTTTTCTCTTGTAACGAACTCTTTTATCTTCGAACGATCTATGTAGCGGGTTTCTTTTCCTCTTCACTCCGGTCTGTAGCAGTCTTCTTGTAGCAGTACACTTTGACTTTCAACAAGTAAATTTCTTATGTAGTTTGATGTGCTTCACCCAAATTTGAAGTTTATTGAGCTTTATCATCGTAAAGCACTGATTTGTGCCTGTAACCAGGGCACCTCCTCGTGGTGATGGTGGGCAACAGATCCGTCTGGCCAAGTCCCTGGGTTAACGACATTTTTGCCGTCATGTCAGGCGCAAATCAGTGTTTTACGATGCAGGGTGTCGGAAGCCCAGTATTGGCGGCTGGTCAGGGTGAGCAAGCGGGCCCGCAGGCGTCGTCATCAAGTGACCGCAGCTCTATATTGGTGGGTGACTTGGCCTCTGTAGAGTATAATGCTACAAGAAGTAACTCACATTTATGTGATAAAAGTCACGATTCATTTTATTATATTTGTGGTGAATTTGAAACGTGTAAAAACCGAAGACCTTTATATCCTAAAGTGAAATCTCTTTACACTCAGTGTTTTGGTTTAGAAATTACTGACCAGAATGATAACTGGACGCCACGTACAATTTGTGGTTCGTGTTATATGATGCTAATGTGATGGAATAAGACTAAAAACACTGAAGAGCTGAGATTTACGAAGCCAATAATATGGTCTGCACCTTCGTGTCCAGAAGACTGCTATTTTTGTATGATAGACATCAAAGGTTTTAGATCGAATACAAAAGATAACATTTCCTATGCAAACGTTTCTTCAGTCGTAAGACCAGAAATAGTATTAGAAGTTGTGGAAGAAACAATGGACGAAAGAGTTGAACCTATGAATGTGGATCCTAGCGAAGCGGAAGAAATGGTAATGGATGAATTTTCCGAAGAAGACGTAAGTGATGACAAGGACGAGGAGTATCTACCAGCAGGTGAGAGAAATACTCCTCATACATTTAACCAAGAAGAGTTGAATGATCTTATACGAAATTTGGGACTACCCAAGGATGGAGCTGAATATTTAGCAGCAGCATTGAAGAATAAAAATTTGTTGGCAAAAGGAACGAAGGCGGTACGTTTATCGTGATAGAAAAAAAGAGTTTCGGAAATTTTTTACCGAAGATGAGGAGAATTCGTTAGTTTACTGTTCAAATGTTAAAGGGTTGGTTGATGAATTAAAACCTAATATTTATAAGGATGAAGAGTGGAGGCTTTTCATAGAATCATCAAAACGAAGCCTCAAAGCTGTTTTGCTCCACAACGGAAATACATATGCACCTATACCAATAGCACACTCAACAAAACTCAAAGAGAGCTACGAGAATTTACAAATAGTACTGGAGAAAATAAAATACTTGGCACATCAATGGAAGATTTGCGGTGATCTAAAAATTGCAACCCTGATTCTAGGTCAACAATCGGGTTTCACGAAAAACCCCTGCTTTTTATGTTTGTGGGATAGTAGAGATAGGATTAATCACTATGTTAAGAAAGATTGGCCAAAAAGAACCGAGTTTCATCCAGGATCAAAGAACATCATACGCGAACCATTGATTGATCCCTCCAAAATTTTGCTACCGCCTCTTCATATCAAACTCGGAATGATCAAACAATATGTCAAAGCTCTAGATAAAAATGGTAACTGTTTTGGGTATTTAGGACTGAAGTTTCCCGCTATAAGTGATGCAAAATTGAAAGAAGGTATTTTCGATGGTCCCCAAATTCGTACGCTTTTTCAAGATGAAAACTTTATTAAGCAAATGAATGACAAGGAGAAAGCAGCATGGCTAAGTTTCAAAAGTGTCTCTCAGAATTTTTTGGGAAATCAAAAAAGTGCCGATTACCGAAATTTGGTTGAAGATTTGTTGAAGAATTTCAAAAAGTTAGGTTGCTTGATGAGTCTAAAAGTGCACTTCCTACACTCGCATCTTGACTACTTTCCTAAAAATCTCGGCGAAACTACAGCGAAGAACAAGGAGAACGATTCCATCAAGACATAAGTGAAATGGAGCAGCGGTACCAAGGAAGGTGGGATATTAATATGATGGCAGATTTCTGTTGGACGTTAAAAAGGGAAACGATTCAGACCGGAGTGAAGAGGAAAAGAAACCCGCTATATAGATCGTTCGAAGATAAAAGAGTTCGTTACAAAAGAAAAAAAGCATAAGAAAACAACGATTTTTACGCTCGTTAACGCGGTTTTTTGCGATTTTCGCTAAAACCTGTGGGTAACAGAGCTCAACAAAGTTGAAAAACGGGTTCAGGGCATCAAAATATATAATAAATATACCTCATTAAGGTCAGAAAATTTTTTCCTACTTTTGTCGCACTTACTAATGCGATTTTTCGCTATTTTTTGCGATTTACTCAAAACCAAGAGGTAGACGAGCTAAACGACCTCCAGATTCGGTTTCAGCGGGCCAAAATACATATAGATAGGTGGGTTTGGTCAAAAGTACTGACCACTTTTTTTTTTGTGTGCCGCTGTAATTTATTAAGCATCGTAAATCTATTTACATTATTTTTCAAACGAATCTTCGTATCCAAATAAATTTCTTTGTGTAATTAAAAATTAAAACAGCGTGCGACCAAATACCGTGGCATTCCGTATAACTTCCATATGATTGCATAGCACAGAGCAGAGGACACCGAATTTGCCCATAGCATCACGTCGTATAATGCTTTCTCTTTCAATTCAGCGTCAAGCGAGAAGGATGCACAACCGTAGTCAAGCGAGAAGGATGCACAACCGTAGCACAAAGGTAGCTCTCCCTACCACTTTCTGCCCGCTCCCCGATCTCCGCCGCGTTACGAAGGGACACGTACGTGCGCGGCTTCGCGTGTGTGCAGCAGCCGAGCACCAGCGCCGAGGGACAACATTTCCATTTTCACTGACGCATATATACACTGTAGATAGAAGCGATCTAATGTTTACGTTTTTCCAACGGAGTTAAAAAAAAAATTGTAGATACGACACGTAGCTGAAATCGTCAACATAGATCGATTGCGATCAGCGAATATTTACTCTCCTCGAGCAATATCTCTTTTCAACGAGAGTTCGGCTTATTCATGCGCTATTCCGCGCGCGACACAGGATCGCGCACGAACTTCCAAACCCTGTTCATGAGCAGCCTATCTGTACTACATCTGTGTGATTTATACGCTTTTTGTAGCAATTGTCTCTAAATTCGTGTTCTTTTGTTTTATTTTCTAATATTATGACTCTTTTTGTCTTTGGGCACATGTCGAGTTGTTGACATTCTCGTGTCAATTTTATTGCTAATTTACTAGTTTATTATCTAAATCATTTGAATTTTTTAACTTCTTATTTATTCTTTTTCTGTAACGTCATCATGAATCCAAAAAATATTTTAAAGCTTTTAACAATAGCCTTTGATCAATCTCAATATAATTTAGAATCTGTTATAAATGAAGATGAAAAGGCTTTCAGCTTCCAAATAGAGAGTCTTATTAAAGATGCAATTCAAGATTCTCTGTTTGTAGAAACATACAATACCCTTTCTTTTGAAAATAAAAATGCTATTCCGGAACCTATTTCAATTGAAAATGATGGCGATAACTTTAATATTGATGAGAATTTTGATTTCTGTGCAACTCCAACTGAAGAAATAGATGAAGAGTACAAAAGAAAAGTTATAAACTTTTGGAATTCAGGGAAAAAAAAGAAATTAAAACTTGAAACAGTGCGACAAAGGTTTAAACAATTGAAATCCAAGCAACAGTTATATCGATGGGAAGAACAAATCATGAATGATGGAACCCGATATGATAAATTACAAAAAATTTCGAAATATGTTTTGACTCAATTTCGAGAAGCTATAGAAAAGTCTTTGACAGTTCACGATATTGACATTCGCAGATGGGCTTTAAAAGCACGAAATGACGTTTGTTTGTCGTCAAATCTATTTAAAGCTTCTACAAAATGGGTTCATGAATTCAAGCGAAACCATAGAATTGTTTCTAGAAAAATAAATAAATTTGTAACACAAAAAACATTAACTGATAAAGCTAAACTTAAAGAACAAGCAATGACATTTGTACAAGATATAAAAGAAAAAATTTTTACAGTTGGAGAAAGCAATGGTTGGAATTCTGATCAATCAGGTTTCAATTTAGAAATGCATACCGGACGTACTTTATCATTTAAAGGAGAATTAAAAGTTGAAGCACTGACTCAATCTATAAATTCGATGACTTACAGTTACAGATTCAGCCTATTATTTCTGCAAGTGGTGTTTTAGTATCGCCCTTATTAATTGTACTGCAAGAGACAGATGGAAAATTTGGACCGCGAGAAAAAAAAATTATTCAAGGCTGAAAATGTACTTGTATTCGCTTCAAATTCCGATAAATTAACATCCGCTCTTGTAAAAATATGGTTCCAGGAAGTGTTTCTCCCATCATCCAGTGATAAAGGTGTGTTGCTATTAGACTCGTGGAGCGGTCAAAATTCAAAATTATTTAAATCATTTTCAAAATCAGAAAAATCGATCCAAATTGAAAACATTCCTGCAGGTACAACAGGAATGATACAACCGCTTGATGTATTCTTCTTTAGATCTTGGAAAAATTTTATCAGATATTTTTCGTACACAGTTGTTTTATACAATCAAGACAAATTTGCATCACCGTAATAATATTATTAAGCTCCAATCACTAATCCATTTCCAGTTTTCTTCCCCCCGATTTAAAAATCTTATTAAATACGTTTGGTATTAAAGTGGTTACATATCGAAAAAACCTCCTGAATTTTATAATCCCGTTGAATACTGTTTTAAGAAATGTGCGGCAATCTGTAATTTATGTAGTACTTCAGCGGTAATTAGATGTGCATGGTGCACAAAATCTTTATGTATGAACCATTTCTTTACAGATTATCACATTTGTAAAATTTTTCAAGAATAACGTGCGAAAGGTGAATGGCAAGGGGACTCACTGTAAAACAGCACCCCGAAAGGTGAGAGGCAAAGGGACTCACTGTAAAAAAGCACCCCGAAAGGTGAGAGGCAAGGGACCTTTCTGTTAAAAAGCACCCCGAAAAATGAGAGGCAAGGGGACTCACTGTTAAAAAGCACTCCGAAAAGTGAGAGGCAAGGGGACTTATTGTAAAAAAGCACCTCGAAAGGTGAGGACCTTGTATCGACACATGTTTTGCAAAAATTACAAATTTTAACGTATATAGCTATCATATTGAGATCGTTATTTTAAATTTTATATCTTTAACACCATATTTAAAATCATCGACCCAAAATCGGATATTTTTATTCTGTAATGACAGAAATTCTTAAAATTTACTCATTTTGATAAAAAATAATAAAAATTTTAACGTATCTAGACGTCATATTGGGTCAGCCATTTTGAATTTCATACTTTTGACATAAGATTTAGTTTCAGCGACCCCGAAAACCTCTTAACCCATTTTACTTTTTGAAATTTTTAACTTATTTCACCTAAAATGTTAATTCTATCCCTTACCTTCAAGGAGTAGTTTCCACCCTTCAGAGTGGACCATTGCCGATAAAAAAAATACGTGTCAAATATTTTTCATAGTTCTACAAATTCGCAAAGTTTCATTCAAATCAGTGAGTCACACCTCCGTAGATTTACTTGTCAGACTGGGAAATATTCACTCGACTCCTCTCCGCCGAGCTGGAGCGAACGGACATGCGGACGCACTGCGCCATGCCGTACGTCCGGTTTTACATGTAAGCACATGGACTAAAAATGACGCGCCAACCGGGAGCAGATTATTTGAACGCTGTTGTCGACGTGGATCACGACCACATCGATGTGGTGCAGATACACCATACGACCAATTTGTCATGGCGCAACGATACCGGCGGGCGCTCCTCGTCAGATTGGATCGCCTAGCCGACCTTTTTCGCGACGCTATTATTTTTGTAACGAACTGCCTTCCGACCTCCCCCTGGACCGTCTAACCATCCGAGCCGTCCGACCGAACACCCGCCGGACGGCAATTAATGGCGCACGGCGCCTAATAAGGTTACACGACATCGGAGCAAACAAGCGATTGCTTCCGCGCACTCGTCTCCGCGCGCACGCGCTCTCGTTCCCGCGCCGTCCGTCGCCACGCTCTACGCGCGTGGGCCGAAGCGAGAGACCCGAGATCGAGTGGCAGGGATGCTGCCGCCGGATCGCTTCGCGGTAACACGCCGCACATCCCCTCGCCTTGATTCTCGGGTATATAAGACAGCGTTCAACGGAGAAAGAGATCTTATCCGTTTCTGGCCGGTCCGCTGACCAGAAGCTCCTAGGTTGCTACTGAGATCGAGCGCCTCGGTCTTTGCTAAACCACTTAGCTCGCAATCGATTCCGCCTCCGATCCCGACTCCGCTTCCCGACTCGCCGAACTGGGCTCAAGAAAAACTGAGGCCCTGTCAAGACCCTTGTCGAAAAGGCGACATCCATCCTCCAAGACTCCCGAATCCGACACCACCTCACGTACGGGGGTACGGTGCTCCGTGCCTCCACCAAGCGCACTAGGCATGAGGGAGTGTCTTCTGACGATCATTAGCGGTATTAACCGCCTCGCGACGGGCCGCGCAAAAACCGAAGTCAACACACGGATCCGTGTATGCGCCGCGCCCCGCTTACCGCACAGCACACCGCGTCTCGCACTGTTACGGCCACAATAACAAGGCCGCCGGGGTTCCGAGAAGAGATCCCAACGCCGTTCTGCGAACCGCGTATCGCGCGGCAGGTGCGCTATATAAATAGACTGTAAATAGATTTCCGTATCGCTTTCACCGATCATGTAAATAGATTTCCGAAGTTCATTGTAACGTCCGTCCGCGCGTTTTTATTACTAGTTAAGCTCCGCGTTTTGATTACCGCCCGATCGCGTCTTCGGATTTTTGGATTGTCTCACCGCCGACAGTACTGCGTACTACCGACCATATATGTACGGGACTTATGTAGGTCTCACCGCGTCTTAAGTGCTGAATAAACGTTCTTTGTTTCATATCAACCTAAAACAACGTCTACTTCCTCCAGGAAATCTTTCGCGCCCGTTCCCCCACCGCCAACCGTCTCTGCGCGAGGCGTCAAATATCACGTCGGATACCTCGCGAATAATGGACATTTTTTTATACAATCAGGCGCCAATTAAAACTTTACCTAATAGCGGGGTAACGTTCGCCCAGGCGTACAACGCCGGTGCGAGGATGGCCAAGTGCGTGGATCCTGGGGCGATCGTACCGTTCGTTATTTGTTACAGATACTACCACGACAACATCACCCCTCTACTACATGCATACAGTAATGAAACTGCTCAGTACGTAAAAGACGTGACATCGCACAGTAGATGCAACGTGAGGGTATTTTATATGTTGCGGATAGAGAAGGTACTCACGATCGGTCTTTTGCAATGCAATAAAAATCGTGCGTCACAATGGCTCGCAAAAAGGCAGATTTTCGGACCCCACACAAGAATCAGATCGGTGGCCCGCTGGCTGCTTTTCAAACGCGCAATTTAGAAATTCTCTCTCTGGGGCGATACGTGGATCTCTCCATACAGCAAGACATGTTATTTTTAAAAGCGTGTCTCGTAGAAAACGTATTACCTTTCAACGTACCTTGGGTTTCCCCGCCCATAGTCCACCAAGCGATACGCGCCAAGTGGAGAGTCGGTTACTTTTGCAATGGAACATCGCAGAAACATAATTATCGGCTCTCCTAATTCATGTTGATCGGAAAATCAGAGGGAGCGGCGCACGACTCGCTTAAGAAGAAGATTTGTGTCAAAGGGTTGAACCCGACGGATCAAGATCCACCCTCTATGACTACGACTTCTACGTAAAGTCGCTCCCCTCAATTTACACGCGTCCCACGCTTCACGCGTGGAACGTTCTTCGCGTCGTTTGGCGGGAATACGTGCAACGCGCCGACGACGCGCCGACAACACGCCGATTGACGCGATAGACAAAGCGGTTCACTTTCTGGTAAACCTGTACGCTTCGTGGGGCTATAAAAACATGAACAACATCCACCAACGACGCGAATCCGACAACAGCGACGATGACGACGACGACGACGACGACGACGACGATATGCGCGTACAAACGGTAAGCAAAAAACGCGTCGACACACAGACTACAAGAAGAGGCGATTATCGTCCGATAAGCATCGACGAGGAAATTGTGAAAAACGGTTTTCTGGAACAATGCCAAACGGTGTTCGACCAAAGAAGCAGAAAAAAAATTAATGTTAGCGACGCAATGATGCCTGAACAATTGGCGCGCTTGATGGTGCTACAACCGCCTACTCTATTTTCGTACATTGCACGCAGCACTCTGCGCGTCGATGATGGACAACGGCTGGTGGAAAAATTGCAACTTATCATCAGTCGTTACGTTAACGTCCCCCCGGCAAGATTGTTAAATCCTATCAAGGGGGAAAAGTTGTGGTTGTTCGTGAACAAGGATGACGACTCGGGCAACGCGTAGCTGCGACTGTGTTCGCGCCTGACAATTATTCAGCGACAAAGGCAAAACCGCGAAACCTCACTGCGGCAACGACAACAGCCGCCGACTCCAGCCTCTTAGGCACCGGAGCAACAACCATCACCACCAGCGTCTGTAAAAACTCTGCCAGAACAACCGCACACAGCCCCCGGAAGGCCAAAGAAGCGTCATTACGGTGATCGTCCGCCACAAAGACAAAATCTACAAAACGTCGTACCACCATTTCTATGTCCAACGTTACGTTTTCAACGCATCGACGATAACGTTGCACCACCGCTGACATCGACGCTTCTCGAACGGCTGCTCGAAAACGAGCGGAAGTTAATGCAAGTGCACATAACAGCGATCGAGCTGCAGCAGGAGCTCTCCTGCTCATCGGCACAAGCCGATAAAGTTAACACGAGTTTGCAGCTCGCGCGCTCGCGCTTGATGGCTATTACACCGCCGCAGACGCCGTTATCACCACCGCCTCCCCATCACTCCCCCCTCGTCTTCGCCACCGTCGCCACAGTCGTCACCACCAAGGCCGCCCATGCCGCTCATGCCGTCCAGGCTGCCCACGCCGCCAACGCCGCCAACGCCGCCAACGCCGCTCACGCCACCATTGCCGTCAACGCCGCTACACAATACGATTGTATTGATTGATTCCAGCGACTCCGAGCGAGACGACACGTTTTGCGCTGACTTAGACATAATTCTACTCAGTGGCACTGAGTCTGTCCTGTCGAGCGAGTCGGAATTTGAGATAACACCGCTACAATACCGCTATCTGGTGGTACACTCGACGCGAGTTTGTATACCCCGCACACCATCTCCATGCACAAGTACAAGCAGCAGCGAAGACGATAAACCGGAATATAAACGACGACGTCGGATTCATACATGCGGTCTGACGACCAGTGAGTCCGAATAATAGGTATCGCAAAAAATACACAATTCATTTTTATATTTTTGTCTGTATCTCCGCGGATGGGCATTGCACATTTTACCAATCCGCTTCCCTGCCGATGTGATCTCCAGGTTGACGCAGTGGCGGGGCTCGAGCGCGTTCATATTGGAGTAAACGCGCTCGCCAAGAGAGGTCACGCGTAATATCATCATCGTCGAAGCTATCGAGTCATCGTTCCGTAATATTACATCATTTTTGCACTTACTATTTTAACCCTTAAATACGTGAGTGGGTCTGAAAGACCTCGTATAAAATTTTGAACGTTTGCTGTGTGAAGACGGAATAAGATAGGAGATTCGGATCAAGGCGTAAAAAAAGTATGAAATCTCCTCCAACTTTTTTGATCAACTAGAATTCGAACGGCACGGCAGCAAAATTTTGTAAGGGTCTATGCGACCCATATAGTGTGTAAGTGAAACTTTTTTTGTGAGTATTTTACATAATAAAGCTGGACAAAATACGTTCGAACAGGTCGGTTTGCGGCCCTCTCGATGTGACCCACCTCAACGTGGTGAGAGGGTGAACTCCATCCCCGAATGCCTTCGGGGATGGGGGCCAAGAGGTCACGTGAAAGGCATTTGTCTTCAAATTGAAGGCAAATGCCTTGCCCAAGGCGCCTCCCGGCGCGGCGGGCACGGGAAGAAGAGGGGCTGGTGATCCCTGTGTCTGGGGACGGTGTCGTTTTCACGGCTCGCGTCCTGGCACGGGGAGAACCAGTCCCTCCGGGAAGGACGGGCCGGCGGGTTTTGGCATGGCCATTCCCGTCGGGCTGGGCCGTTTCCGGGCCGCCTGGACTTATTCCAGGGCAGGGTCGGAGCGGCGGGGTTGTCCCGGCGCGTGCATCGTGGGAAACTCTCCCCGATGCATCGGGCCGGGGCGGCCCTCGGGCCGCTCGGACTTTTCCGAGGCAGGGCCGAGGGCGCGTGCGGACAGCGGCGAGGGGTCTCTGTGAAGGGACTTGTCCCGGAACGGAACTCCCCGCCGCCCCCAATCGGACGAGACGGGCCGCTGGGACCCCGGTTCACCGGACCCAGCGGGCTGGGCCGTCTCCGGGCCGCCCGGACTTATTCCGGGGCAGGGTCGGAGCGGTGGAGGACGGTCCAGCGCGTTCCTCGTGGGAAACCCTCCCCGAGGTTGCGGGCTGGACTGGCTCCGGGGCCGCTCGGAAGTATTCCGAGGCGGGGCCCGGGGCGGTGTTGGCTGGCCCGGCATTCCGCGACGGCGTCCCTTCCGAAGCGGGTGCCGGGCCGGAGTCTTGTCCCCCCAGGGGAGTTGTTACCCCCCTGGGTGGACGTGCTGGTCGCCACGGCGGTTAGGGTGCGGAAGGGGCGTCGCTTCCGTTGCCCGACCCGTCCGTGGGGCCCCCCGGGTGGCGCCACCCGTGACGGTGCCCCCGCTGTCGGAGGCGGGGGACCCCTGAAAGCCCATACGGGGCGAGCCCTTGATGGCTCCTCCGTATGGGTGTGTAGGGGGCTGGAGGCCCGTGCCCTGGATGTCACATCCCCAGGGACTGCGCCATAAGCCGACCCCCCCGGAGTACCGGGGGCACCCGTACCGGTCATGTTTCGGCGGGGTGGGAGATACGCCGGTCGGTCCAGCCGTCACGGGGAGAGGGATTAAATTGAAAATGAGCATACCCACAAATACGAAAAAGGAGGGAACTAGCGGCGCGTCCACGGGCGCACGACTAGGAAGGGAGGGGCTGGGAGGGGCGAAATCTTCGTCTTCTCCCGACCTTTTGAGCCAGGACGTCTCACCCGCTGAAGGGAGAGACGCTACTAGACACATAAGAGGACCTTCCACCGGGGCCGGCGGGCTGGAGCTTTTCAGCCCGTCCGGCTCCCTGGGGAGTCCCAAAAAGAAGGAGATACGGAAGCTACAAATCACCCTTGAGGACTTTATGCTCAAGGGTGGAAAGGCTATCTCCGCGGGCTCGAGGCCGGGCCCGGCCTGTAGTAAGGGGAATAAACCCAGTAAATGCGGGCCGGATGCCACTGGTATCAAGCCGGGTAGTGCTCTCGGGCCTCTTGGCCCGGAATCGGTGAAAGGAGGCTCTCTACCTCCTTCCCCACGTCTCCCCTCGGGGTCAGCGAACATGGACGTTGACACTGATGGGGAATCTGCAGGACGGGGGAAAAAAAGGGCCCACAATAAGATCTCGACTACAAGGTACTACATCACCTCCTCCTCTTCGGAGTCTGATGAAGGACCTCCAAAAAAGGGTCGTGGCAGGCCTGCCAAAGACCCCTCTCACGAGGGGCAATTTACTGCGCAGGCCCTAGCCAAAAAAGCAGAGGCAGAAAAAGCAAAAAAGCTAATAAGGGATCACAAAGCCATCCTCAACCCTGAGGTTGAGCCCTCCTCTGAGCGCGCTGCAAGGGCAAAAAACGATGCCCTGGAGCGCGCCGAGGAACTGGAGGCGCAACCCATGGCTGCTGTTGCAGCAGTCATGACGGAAAGCCTGGGCATGATGGCCAAGTCAGTGGAGAGGTCCAATAATATTCAGGGACCGATCCGCAAGGACCTCTGGCGGGCCTATACTGACCTTACGGCCGGTTTGACGGCCATCATGTCCAGAAACGGGGAGGACAACGAGGCGCGACAGCGCCGAGAGGAAAGTGCGGCCCTGGCCAAAGCCAGAGCCAAATGGACGGCTGAGAAGCGCAAACTCGAAGCGGAGCTCGGACAGCTCCGCGTTCGAGTGGCGCTTCTCGAGCGAAAACCTCCCACGGGTACAGACGTAGAGGGTCAAACCGACGTCGAGACCCAGACGGACCTCGACGAGGATGTCTCGAGGGCCCTGGTGGGATCTCTGCTCCCCTGCACGTCGGGTCCAACTGTGGGCCTGGACATGGGGGTCGAGGAGCCTCCCGCCTCGGAACCCCCTCAAACGGTGGGCGGCACGACCATGCGACCCAAAACAGGGCCGAGGGTCGTGTCCGTCAAAACCCTTAAAGAGCTCCTGGTCATAACGGCCAGGGACCTCAAGGGGCCCTATTACCGTCCGCCGCTGCAGGGGGTCAGCAAGCAGCTGAACCCCCTGTCTAAAGCGGCGGACCGGGTGGCAGCCCCCGTCTCCCGCTCCTCCTTCCCTGCCCTTCCCCCTCCCTCCAGTTCTCTGGAGACATCGGGATGGGCCAGGGTCGGGGAGGGCGGGAGGAAAGAGAAGAAGAGGGCGAAAGCCCTGACCGAGGACGGCCTCCGGGAGGTCCTGAGCAGAGTCCTCCCGGCCGTCCTCGCTGAGATGGGGCTTCTCCCGCCCAACAAGGCCGTGGAGAGGCCCAAGACGGCCCAGTCTGGGGGCAAGATGGCCACCCAGACACGGACCGTCCCGCAAAACAGAGCGGGCAAAGCAGCCACTTCGATGGCTGCCAAACCCGTTCCGGCGAAGGAGACCACCTCTCCCTCCATACTAGAACTATGGACAGAGGTGGTCTCCAAAAAATCGAGGAGGAAGGCCGCCAAAGCTGTCGAGGAGGCGGCCAAGACGGCTCTACCGGCCAAGAGGCCGATAAGGGTCCTCCCTATCCCGTCCTCCAACCCCCCCCCCAACAATCCTCTTCCTCATCGAAGAAGAAGAAGAAAAGGGGCGGGCGTGGAGGGGGCCAGGGGGGACCGGAGGGCCACCTCCGCCGAGAGGCGCCAGCTCCCAGGGTCCGGCCAGAGTGACCAAAATTAAGCCGCCGACCACGGCGGCTGTCACGGTCACCTGTGCCGACCCGAGAGCATACGCGCAGGTCCTCAAGACCGCGAGGGAAAGAGTCGATCTATCCTCCCTCGGGATTGAGGACCTGCGCCCCAGACGAGCCGTCACGGGGGCCCTGATCCTAGAGGTCAGGGGCGCTGAAAACGGCACTAAGGCCGACGCCCTGGCCGAAGGGATCAGGGAGGCCCTCGGAGAAAGAGACGACGTGAAGGTGGCTCGACCGTGCAAGACGGTCGAGCTACGTCTGAGTGGCCTGGACGACTCGGTCACCTCGAGCGAGGTGGCCGAGGCCTTGGGAGCTACTGGAGGATGCTCCCCCCACGATATCAAGGTGGGGGAGATCAGAACGGCTCCCAATGGGCTAGGCACTTGCTGGGTTCGCATCCCAGCCAAGGCCGGCAAGGCGGCTCTGGCCGCCCCCCGCGTCAGGGTGGGCTGGTCGAGCTGCCGAGTGGCGCTGCTTCCCCCTCGGGGGTTGCAGTGCCACAAGTGCCTGGCCCAGGGCCACGTCCAGGCCAAGTGCAGCAGTCGGATCGACAGATCCGGCTGCTGCTACAGGTGCGGGGGCCTTGGCCACCTGGCCAAGGCCTGTACAGCCAAGGCGGGCTGCCCGGTTTGCCGTGACGCGGGCAAGCCCGCTGAGCACAGGATCGGTGCTAAGGGGTGCCTGGCGAACAAGCCGCAACGGGCGCCCCTGAGCACCGAGGACCGGAGGGAGGCGGGGTCATCTGTGACACCAGTCCCAACCCCGCCCTCCCCCCCGGTCCCCATGACAGTAGTGGAGGAAGCTCCTCTCCCGCAGAGGGAGAGGAGCCACAGAAACGGAGGCGCGGAGACCCGCGACAACGAGATGGAGGTGGAGGAGCCTCAGGGGACAATCGAAAATGCCCCCTAGGCTCCTCCAGGCCAACCTCAATCACGCCAGGGCTGCGCAAGATATGCTTGCGCAGTGCCTGGCGGAGGGGGGTGGCGGGCTGGCCATCGTCGCCGATCCGTATAGGATCCCCGAGGGCAACCCCAACTGGGTTGGGGACCCTTCGGGGAGGGTGGCGATGGCCAGCCATCACGTGCCGAGCGCTCCGCCGATGATCCCAATATCGGCTGGAGAGGGCTTCGTAATGGTCGAGTACGGACCTATCGACGTCATGGGATGTTACTTCCCCCCTAGACTAAATAGGGGGGAGTACGAGGCGGCCCTAGATGCCATGGAGAGCGAGATTATAGCTCGCTCTCCTAGGCCGGTTGTCGTGGGGGGGGACCTCAACGCCCATGCCGTGGCTTGGGGCTCCCCTCGCACAGACCTTAGGGGCCGCCTCGCCCTGGAGTTTGCGGCGGGGCTCGGCCTGGTCCTGTTGAACAGGGGCCGGGTCAGCACCTTCGTGGGGGCAAGGGGGGAGTCCATCGTTGACGTGACGTGGGCTTCCCCCAACGCCCTTAACAGGGTGAAGGGATGGAGAGTGGAGACGGGCTCCCTGGGGGAATTGTCTGACCACAGACTGATCTCCATGGAGCTCGTCTCCCCCCCCCGCGGAGGTGCGCGAGTTACGCCGCCGCGAACGTGATGGACGTCGATGGGTCCTGCGTAAGCTCGACCCAGAAGCCCTCGAGGTCAGCCTCCTAGCATCTACCTGACCGGGAGGAGAGGCTGACCTCGGAGCCGAGGAGGAGGCGGAGCGCTTATGTGAGATAATGTCGCGCGCATGCGACGCCTCCATGCCCCGCAGCCGACCAATGGCGCGCCGCGCCGCCTATTGGTGGTCCGCGGAGCTCGCGGAACTCAGGCGAGCCACCGTGGCCGCCAGGCGGGCGCACACGCGCGCCAGGCATCGGGGCATGGAGGAAGCGTTGACCAATGCCGCGGCGGTCCTCAGGGATGCCAGAAAGGCCCTGAGGACCGCCGTGGCTCGGGCTAAGGCCGCGACCTGGGAGGAAATGATCTCCGAGCTGGATCGCGACCCGTGGGGCAGGCCTTATCGTATTGTGATGAAAAGGCTTCGCCCATGGGCGCCTCCAGTCTCGGAAACGCTGGACCCCCAGTTGCTCCAAAGGGTGGTGAACACACTGTTCCCCACCCGGGGGAGGGACATCCCGAAAAAATACGGCCCTCCCCCAGGATGGTCGGAGGAACTGGAGGTGTCCAGGCACGAAATGGTCGCGGCCTTTGCCCGTATCAGAAGCAAGAAGGCGAAGGCGCCCGGGCCGGATGGCATTCACGCCAAGATCTGGGCCCGGGCGTCGCCCATCGTAGGGGAGGCACTTCGTGCCATATACACGAAGTGCCTCCGAGAAGGTACGTTCCCCAGGAGGTGGAAGAGGGCCCGGCTTGTCCTCCTTAAAAAGGAGGGCAGACCCGCGGAGAGTCCCTCCGCGTACAGGCCCCTCTGTATGCTGGATGATGCGGGCAAGATTTTTGAGCGAATAATCGCTAACCGCATCATCCGGCATATGGCTCGGAATGGTCCTGAGCTGTCCCCCGAACAATACGGGTTCCGAGAGGCGCGATCGACAATTGACGCAATACGTCAAGTCCGGTCCCTCTCGGAGTCCCTAACGGGGGACGGGATGGTGGCGTTGGCGATATCCTTGGATATCGCCAACGCATTCAATAGTCTCCCATGGGGCGAGGTGGTGGCGGCGCTGAGTGAGCATTTTTGCTTGCCGCCCTACCTCGTCGCCATCGTTCGGGACTATTTCCGAGAGAGGGAGCTGGAGTTCCGCGATAAAGACGGACTCCAGCAGCGGAGGGACGTGTCTTGTGGCGTTCCGCAGGGGTCCGTGTTGGGCCCCCTGCTATGGAACGCCGCGTATGACAAAGTGCTCCGCACGGCTCTCCCCCCCGCTGCTATGTCGTAGGCTACGCCGACGACACGTTCATAGTAGCGGGGGGGACCTCCTGGGGAAGAGCAGTCGCGAGTGGCGACTGGGCTGTGGCCTGTGTCGTCGGTGCCATTAAAGGCCTGGGCCTGAGGGTGGCCCCGGAGAAGACAGAGGCCATCTTTTTTCATGATGGCTCCTCCGGGGTACCGCCCCAGGCCTTCGTCCTGGTGGACAACACCCGTGTTCAGGTAGGTGCAACCCTGAAATATCTTGGGTTGCACCTGGACGGTCGCTGGACTTTCGCTGGTCACTTTGACCAGCAGGCCCAGCGGTTGGGCAGGAGGGTGGATGCCCTCAACGGGTTGATGCCCAACCTCCGGGGTCCGAGGGTAGGTGCTAGACGCGCGTATGCCCTCGCGGTCATGTCCGGGGCACTGTATGGAGCCCCGGTGTGGTTCCGCGAGGCGCTGGCCAGCCGCCGCATTAAGAAGGTGTTGCACGATGTGCAGCGGCGGCTGGCACGGAGAGTCACGCGCGCGTTCAGCACCGCTCCCAACGCGGCAATCATGGCCCTGGCGGGGCTCCCCCCGGCGGAGTATACGGCCGATGCCCTGGCGTGGACTTACGCCAGGGCAAAAGCCATCCGCCTCGAGGGGGGGGTAGTTACCCCCAGGGCCGCTGCGTTGCTACGGGAGAGGGCCCGTCGGCGGGTGATGAGGGCATGGAAAAGGAGCCTCATTGACAACCCGCCGGCGGCCGGATCTCGGATCTTGGAGGCCGTCCTACCACACCTGGACGATTGGGTGGGCCGCCCGTTTGGCGGCTTGTCCTACAGGACGACACAGGTGCTCATCGGGCATGGCTGCTTCGGTGAGTACCTGTGCAGGATAAGGAAGGAACCGACGACACGGTGCCATCACTGTGGCGCCGCCCGGGACTCCGCGCAGCACACGCTGGAAGAGTGTCCAGCGTGGGAAGGGCTGCGCGGAGTCCTGAGGGCCGAAGTGGGAGATGACCTCACCCTGCCGGCCATCATTGGTCAGATGGTCGGCAGGGAGAGTGCCTGGAAAGCGGTCTCCTCCTTCTGCGAGCAAGTAATGCTGCAGAAGGAGGAGGCCGAGAAGGTGAGAGAGAGGCGGCCGGGGGGACGAATGCCCCCTGGCAACGCCAACAGTGGCAGGGGCGGCAGGGACGAGAGCCATGACCCAACTTGGCTCCCGCCCCGGCCGCCTAGGCGAAGAAAAACTGCCCCCCGTCCTCCGGGCCCTAGTGGCCCTGCTGTACGGAGGCGGAGGGGCAGAAGAGCCGTGGCGGTCGCCCCCACCCTCCCCACCATCTTGGAGGAGAGGGACGATGGCGACCGCCGCGGAAATGACGAAAGGGAGCGACCCTCCTCCCCTGCGGCTGCCGGCCCGGCTTTCGGAACGCGCAGCCGCGGGAGGAGGGCCCCCCGTGCTGCCATTGAGCCCGGCGAGGCGGATCTGACCTAACGGTCCGGGGGGGCGACCGCGCGTTACAACGCGCCATCGCTCCCCCGCAAGCGCCTCGCCGGGGTGAGGGGGAGAGAGGAGGCAATCCTCCCCCCCTCACGTGGGTGAAAACGCCCGCCGCGCCTGACAGATCAGGCGCGAAGGGGCCCGGGATGTCCGGCCGGGGGGCCGGACTCCCGGGCTTTACCCTCCTGTAAACATTCCAAGGGGAAGAGGCGGGGGAGGGCTGGTGTCCCTCTCCCCCGACCTGAGACCGGCTTGGTATCACGGCCCTGCCGGGGAACCCTCATCAGGGTGCCCCCGGCGTGCTGAGTCGGCCTCGACCGACTCGGTCCGGGGGGGCTCCGGAAGTATGCTGCACGCGTTCCTGGAGCCCCCCCAGTCAAGGACCAGGGCAGGACACCCGGAGAGGTTTTAGTGGGTATGTCCCCGTCGACACGTTAGTCGGCAGGGAAGAGCCCCACATAACCACCAGGCCTCCCCCGGGGCCTGGGGTATGCGGTAACGCATTTCCTCTCTGTAAAAAAAAAAAAAAAAAGGTCGGTTTGCGGATGTTACTCGCATAGACTCTGTCTAAAGTTGGAATACTATAAAATGCTGTAGAAAAGGGAGTTTTTCCAAAATATATCATGAAGTACATCAATTTTCAATTTTAGACACAATTTAATCAAAAATACCTCATATTCGCCTTGTTACATAAGTACATTTTTTAATAGAAATGAAATAATAGTTTTTTTTTTTAAGTATGAATCATTAGTTTTAAAACGCTGTATTGTAAAGTTCTTCAAAGTTTTTTGTAACAAAAATATGATTTTTTTTTAAGTGAATTTTTAGATACCCAAAAAGATTCATATTCTCAATGTTACATAATTATACTTTTTAAAAGGAATGATTTTGCCAAATTTTATTTTGGAAGTTTGACGTTTTAAAACGCCATATTTATAAGTCCTTAAACGTTTTTGTTGCGAAGATATGATTTTTTGAAGGAAAAGTGGATTTTTGACTAATTTCTCATTTTTGCTTAATGACTTTTGTTTATAACTTCACTATAAATTATTTTTTAGCAATGCCGATTGCGCAGTTACACTCCTGAGATTTTAAACTTCTGTTTTAAAAAAAAGTCATAGAAAAATATTGATTGTATTCAAAGTTATAACCTTCTTAAAGTTGAAAAAATTTCCCAGACCCAAAAATGTGTTTCCGTATTTTACAGGATCGGTATGTTTAAAAGTTAACTTTATCAAGTACCAAGTCTACTACGAATTCTATAATTGCGTTGTTTCAGTTGCTTGTACCTATTTTTTCTCATTTTTGCAATGTTTGCATCGTCAATGAAAATAAACATTTGCATTTTTTTTAATTCTTTTGTGCTTTCTTTAGAGTTGGGGTGCTTTGCCCCCCCGAACTTCCCCGCCAGAGGTATCGCCCCTAGACCGTACCAGGCTTCGCCCCTGGGCCCCCCTTCGCACGTTCCGGCACATCTCCGTAGTCGCTCCGCTTAGCTAGCACATCGTTCTTTGCTGTTGTCTATTATTACTCTTACGTTCACGGTCGACACGACGATATTACTACAAAACGTCTTTCTCCGTGTTAAATTCGTCTTGCGACATACCAATTGTTTTTTTTTTTTTTTTTTTAAACGTTGGCGCTTACGCGGACATCGGTCCTCCTCATCCGACGACTTCTCGTCGTCACCATCGAAGTGCTCATCATCGCCGTTGTCAACGTCGTTGTCGTTGTCGTGGTCGTCGACGTTGTCGTCGTCGTTGTCGTCGTCGTCGATGTTGTCGTCGTCGACTTCGAGAAGTGCGAACGCGTCAAAATCCTCCGTCGACGACAGATCGGAAGGCGTAATATCCTCGGTAGTGTCCGAGGAGTTTTCTATGGTGTTTAACAACTCCCTCGACATTCTGACATCCAGGTTTTGATACAGCCTTTGATAATGATGGCCACCTTCGCACACCTTGTACGTCTCCCTGGTGGCATTTTTTGAAATGTACTTTCTTCCCTCGGCTTTGGTAGATCCGTACTCTGTAACAATAAAAAAAAAACGGATCGGTTATATATTGTTAGTTTCCACCGAGTACTTCAGGCAACCAGTTGCCTGAGGTATAATATTCGGATGTCTTATATATACAAAACGGTGTCACCTCGAGCGCTTGCGAGAAAGTACCGTCATGCGAGACCTAGCGGCAAACGTTGGAACTAAAAAAAAATTCAAAATTTGTTAAAGGCAAAAAAAAGAATTTTAACTTGTTAAAAATTGGGTCAAAATATATGGGTCCAAAAGACGTCTCGCGAGGTCCTCTGTCTATTGAAGTAATCGACAGAGGAATTACCGACAGCGGTGTTACCGACAGAGGAATTACAGACAGCGGTATTACCGACCGCATCCTCTGCTCGAAATATTCGCGATCGCACCGTAGTTCCAACTTTCGCCGCTAGGCGTCGCATTATCTAGTTTCTCGCAAGCGCACAAGGTGACACCGTTTTGTATATATAAAGACTCCGAATATTATATCTCAATACCGGAAGGTTAGTGGACCGGTTGGGGTCCGTTCATCTCCCACTCCCTCGCGATGTGTCGTGGAGCGCGAGTTTAACGCATCACAGTATCCTTGCTTGTTACAGATGATGAATCCTACCAACGAATCCAGGAACACCAGGGTGCCGCCACCCAGTTCAACAAATAAAAACGAGGCAGGAAAAAGCGGCACGCCCGCTCGGGTGACGGATTGGGAGGGACAAGGTCTTTGTCCTCTCCCGACCTAATGAAAGGGGACATCTCTCCCGCAGAAGGGAGGGATGCCGCAAAATATGTGAGGGGACCCTCTACTGGGGCTGGCGGGTTGGAGCTTTTCAGTCCGTCTAGCTCTCAGGGAAACCCCTCTAAAAAGGAGATAAGGAAGCTCCAGATAACACTGGAAGACTTCCTTCCCAAAGGTGGGAAAGTACGTCCCACTGGCTCGAGGCCGGACCCGGCCTGCAGCAAGGGGATAAAACCCGATAGCTGCGGTTCGGACGATACTCGCCTCGAGCCGAGCAGTACTCCCGGGCCATCCGGCCTGGGAAATAAGGAAAGGCCCTCCCTGCCACCCTCCCCGTCCCTTGACGCGGTGCCCATCGACATGGATGTGGACACCGATAGGGAGTCGGTGGGACGGGGAAAGAAGAGGGCACATAGTAGGAAGTCGCCCGCCTACTACATATCGTCCTCCTCGGAGTCGGACGAGGGGCCGGAAAAAGGGACGAGGAAGGCCGGCTAAGGACTCTTCCCACGCCGGGCAATACACGGCGGAGGCCCTCGCCAAGAAGGCCGAAGCCGATAAGGTGAGGAAGGTAGCCAAGGACCACAGGGCCATTATTGACCCTGATGTCCGACCCTCCTCAGCCAGAACTGCAAAAGCCCAGGAGAGGGCTTTAGAACGAGCGGAGGAGCTGGAGCAACAGCCAATTGCGGCTGTTGCCGCAGTGATGACCAAGAGTCTCGGGATGTTGGCCAAGTCGGTCGAGAAGTTCGGGAACATCCAAGGTCCCATCAGAAAGGACGTTTGGAATGCATACGCGGACCTCACGGCGGGCTTGACCACCATCCTGACCAGGCAGGAGGAGAGCCCCGCTGAACAGGCGCACAGGGAGGAAAGAGCGGCCTTGGCTAAGGCCAAGGCCAAATGGGCCGTCGAAAAGAGGAGGCTAGAGGCCGAGATGGGGCAAATGCGGATTCGCATTGCCCTACCCAGATAGACCTGGACCTCGACGATACGGTGCTGGGCGCCTTGACCGGAGAGACTCACCTACAGGGACCGCTGACAAAAACGGACATGGAGGAGCCCCCTGTCGAGGTGCCCCCTGCCCACGCAGAGACCGCCCGGCGCAAAGGGAGGCCGGTAGTAGTCTCCATGGAGACCCTGAAGGAGCCATATTTCCGTCCGCCGCTAAAGGGGATTCGAAAGCAGATGAACCCCCTGTCAAAAGCGGCGGACGTGAGAGTGGCTACCGCTCCTAAATCCCCCTTCCCCCCTTCGCGTCCCTCAGAGAGGGCGGGCAGGACCAGTGGAGAGGGGACGAGGAAGAAAAGGCCAATTACGGAGGACGGCCTCCGAAAGGTACTCAACAGGGTCTTCCCGCCCGTCCTATGCGAAATGGGGCTCCTCCCAACCCGGACGGCGGCCGTGAGGCCCGGGACGGTCTCCGTTGGGGACAGGGTAACCCCCCCCAGGCTGAGACCGCCACCAAAAGAGGACCACGGGCTGCACAACCGTCACGGCGGCCCGGCCCGTCCAGTAAGACCACCCCCCTTCCATACTAGAGTTATGGACGGAGCTGGTCTCTAGAAAGGCCAAGAGGAGAGCCATCAAAGCCACCAACGAGGCTACCAAAGCGGTCCCCGCTGTGAACAGGCCGACAAGGGTTCTCCCAGCCCCCCCACAAACAATCTCCCTCCCCAGACTTCCTCGACGTCTTCGAAGAAGAAGAAGAAGAGGGGAGGGCGTGGGGGAGGTCAAGGGGAAACCGCGGGACAGCCCCAGGGTGGAACTAGCTCCCGAGGTTCGGCCAGAGTGGCCAAAATCAAGCCGCCGACCACGGCGGCGGTGACAGTCACCTGTGCCAAACCGGGAGCGTACGCGCAGGTCGTTAAGACCGCGAGGGAGAAGGTCGATCTCTCCTCCCTCGGGATTGAGGACCTGCGCCCCCGCACAGCTGTTACGGGTGCTCTGATACTCGAGGTCAGGGGCGTTGAAAACGGCACTAAAGCCGACGCCCTGGCCGAGGGTATCAGGGCGGCCCTGCCAGGAAGGGATGACGTCAAGGTAGCTCGACCGTGCAAAACGGTCAGCCATCGGAGCTTGCTTTCCCCACGATATCAAAGTGGGAGAGATCCGCATGGCTCCCAACGGGCTGGGCACCTGCTGGGTGCGCTGCCCCGCGAAGGCGGACAAGGCAGTCTTGGCCGCCCCCCGAGTAAGGGTGGGCTGGTCGAGCTGCCGCGTGGCACTGCTCCCCTTGCGGGGACTATAGTGCCACAGGTGTCTGGCCACGGGCCACGTCCAGGCCAAATGCAGCAGCCGGGTCGATAGATCCGGCTGTTGCTACCGGTGCGGTGGAATAGGTCATCTGGCCAAGGATTGCCGAGAAAAGGCGGGCTGCCCAGTCTGCAAAGACTGGCAAGCCCGCCGACCATCGTATCGGCGCAAAAGGGTGCCTAGCCAATAAGGTCCAAAAGGCACCCCCGAGCGCCGGGGGCCGCCGAGAGGCGGGGTCGCCAGCAACGCCAAACTCGTCCCAGGCTGTGCCCCCCCCGAGGCAGAGGCTCCTCTCCCGCAAAGGGAGAGGAGAACAAATGACGAAGAAAATGCACCTAGGTGCGTAGAGATGAGGGAGGTGAAGGAACCTCGGGAGCAAGACAACAATGCCCCGTAGGCTCCTCCAGGCCAACCTCAACCACGCCAGGGCTGCGCAGGATATGCTTGCGCAGTGCCTGGCGAAAGGGGGTGGCAGGCTGGCCATCGTCGCCGATCCGTATAGAATCCCCGGGGACAACCCCAACTGGATCGGGGATCCCTCGGGGAGGGTGGCGATGGTCAGCCATCATGTGCCGGGCGCTCCGCCGATGATTACGATATCGGCTGGCGAGGGCTTCGTCATGGTCGAGTATGGACCCATCGATGTCCTGGGTTGTTATCTCCCCCCTAGCTTAACCAGGGGGGAGTACGAGGCGGCCTATAGATGGCATGGAGAACGACATACTCAGTTGCTCTCCAAGGCCTGTCGTTGTGGGGGGAGACCTCAATGCCCATGCTGTGGCTTGGGGCTCCCCCCACACAGAGATCAGGGGCCGCCTCGCTCTGGACTTTGCGGCGGGGCTCGGCCTGGTCCTTTTGAACCGGGGCCGGGTCAGCACCTACGTGGGGGCCGGAGGAGAGTTCATTGTCCATGTGACATGGGCCTCCCCCGGGGCCCTTAACGGGGTTCAAGGATGGACGGTGAAGACCGGCTCCCTCGGAGAGACGTCCGATCACATTCTAATCTCCATGGAGCTGGTCTCCCCGCCCCCACGGAGGTGCGAGAGCAAAGCCGCCGCACCTGGGATAGGAATCGATGGGTCCTGAAGAAACTCGACCCCGAAGCCCTCGAGGTCAGTCTCCTTGTCTCCACTTGGCCGGAGGGAGGAGCTGACCTCGGAGCCGAGGAGGAGGAGGCGGAGCGCCTATGCGCGATGATGTCGCGAGCCTGCGACGCCTCCATGTCCCGCAGCAGACTAATGGCGCGTCTTGCCGCCTACTGGTGGTCCGCGGAGCTCGCCGAACTGAGGCGGGCTACCGTGGCCGCCAGGTGGATGCACACGCGCGCCAAGCGGCGGGGCATGGGGGACGGGTTGGATAACGCCACGGCGGTCTTCAAGGAAGCCAGGAAGACCGCCATAGCGCGGGCGAAGGCCGCGGCCTGGGAGGAGCTACTCTCCGAGCTGGATCGCGACCCATGGGGGAGGCCGTACAAAATAGTGACGAAGCGGCTCCGCCCATGGGCGCCTCCAGTCTCGGAGACGCTGAACCCTCACTTCCTCGGAACGGTGGTGAACACGCTGTTCCCCACTAGGGGGAGGGACATACCGGAGAAGACCGGCCCTCCCCCGGGATGGACCGAGGAGTTGGAGGTGTCCAGACACGAGATGATCGCGGCCTTCGCCCGCATCAACGGAAGGAGGACGAAGGCGCCCGGGCCGGACGGAATATACGCCAAGGTCTGGGCCCGTCTTCGATTATCGGGGAGGCACTTCGTGTCACGTATACGAAGTGCCTCCGTGAAGGAACTTTCCCCAGGAGGTGGAAGAGGGCCCGGGTTGTCCTCCTCAAAAAGGAGGGCAAGCCAGCGGAGAGTCTCTCCGCATACAGGCCTCTATGTATGCTGGATGATGCGGGCAAGATTGTTGAGCGTATCATCGCTAACCGCATCATCCAGCATATGTCCCGGAATGGTCCCGAATTGTCCTCCGGACAATATGGATTCCGAGAGGCGAGATCGACTGTCGATGCCATAAGACAGGTTCGATCCTTCTCGGAGTCCATCACGGGGGACGGGAGGGTGGCGATATCCCAACGCCTTTAACAGTATTCCCTGGGGCGAGGTAGTGGCGGCACTAAGCGAACACTTTGGCTTGCCGCCCTACCTCGTCGCCACGTTCGGGACTACTTCCGGGACAGGGTGCTGGAGTTTCGGGATAAAACAAGACTCCAGCAGCGGAAGGACATGTCGTGCGGCGTTCCGCAGGGGTCTGTGCTGGGTCCCCTGCTGTGGAACGCAGCATACGACAAAGTGCTCCGTGTGGCTCTCCCCCCTGGCTGCCACGTCGTCGGTTATGCGGATGACACGTTCGTGGTGGCCGGGGGAGCCTCCTGGGTGATGGCGATTACCATGGGTAATTGGGCGGTGAACTGTGTCGTCGGCTCCATCAAAAGCCTGGGCCTGAGAGTGGCCCCGGAGAAGACGGAAGCCATCTTTTTCCATGATGGCTCTTCCCGGGTACCGCCTCGGGCCTTCGTCCGGGTGGACAACACCCGGGTCCAAGTGGGGGCAACCCTAAAATATTTGGGATTGCTATTGGACGGTCGCTGGGCCTTTGTCGAGCATTTCGACAAACTGGCCCAGCGATTGGGCAGGAGGACGGACGCCCTCTTGGGGTTGATGCCCAACCTCCGAGGTCCGGGAGTCATTTTTTTTTTTTTTTTCATTTATATTCATCGACTCTTTTGCAGCTCGAGCCTCTGCTCATTGCCGCCTAGTTCTTCATTTGTATGGTTTTAGTTCTCGATCTTTTTCTGAGTTGTCCAATTGTCTTTTGTTTCTTTATGTTACTTTGTACATTGTACTAAATCTAATCTATTTATCTTATGATTTTCTTAGTTTAGGTCTCTTAGCCGTTGCGGAATTCTTGCCTGCCGCAACGTTGCCCGTCCCTGCCACTTGGAGGCGGACCTTCTACTATCTCATCGGCAAGCTTCCCTCTCTTCTCGAAGAGCTCTTTTGCAAATAGCGATAGCTGTTTAAAGTTTTCTTCCGTTAATAAGTCCTTCTTGCTCCTCGTTCGCTTCATCCATATAGGTCTGGTGTCGCTGTAGAGTTGACAGTCGAACAGCATGTGTTCAGCAGTTTCTTCTTGCCTACATATCCTACAATTTCTGTCCTCGATTAGGCCCCTGCTGTGTAATGATGAATTTATTGGTCCGTATCCTGTTAATATGTATACCGTTTCCTTGTTTGGTTTAAACCACTTGTTTCTGAGTGTAAAATCTACGCTGCTTATAAACTCGTACAGGTGTCGGCCTTTTTCCTCGTTATCCCATCGCCTTTGCCACTTTTCATGAATGTATCGTTCTGCTTTGCTTCTTTCCTCCTCTCTTGTCGTCTCAACCTCTCCGTCTGGTTCCATACTTGTGTAGTCCCTCCATGACACAAGCTGTCCTCTTCTTATCCTTCCCGCAAGGCCGCGGCTAACAACTTCCAGTTCGAAGGGCCTAGTCCCGCTAATAATCTGCATGGCAACTGAAGTGGTTCTGCATGCTTTTGTGAGCACTAGCAGTATGGCCCTCTGTGCTACTGATAGGTGCCTCTTTACCAGTGAGTGACCGGCCTTATCGAACCATCCAAGCGCTCCGTACGTAACAATTGGTAGGATCACTGCGTTGTACATTAATTCGACTACTCGTGTTTTTAAGCCCCATTTCACCTTTGCCATTCTCTTGATTGACATTATAAATTTTATGAGCTAACTCCTCGTAGCCTTTGCGTGTTGCACAAAGTTGACCCTTCCATCGATTAGGAGCCCCAGGTATTTAACCTCCGATTGGAATTTTACTTTGCAGCCATTTATTTTAAGGACTGGAGGTCTCTCTTTGTCAAATTTGCCTTTCAGCGTCATCGCCACAGTCTTACTCCCCGAGGCCTTCAACTTGTATACCATGCACCACCGATCTAATACCCGGATAAGGTCGTCCCCTAGCCGTTCCACCTCTCGTCTTGATTCCGCCTTAATCAGTATAACAAGGTCATCTGCATAAGCAATGGCCTCCACGCTGTCCCGGTTTATCCGGGTCTCAAGAGCGTCCAGCAGTTCGTCCATTGCCCAGTTCCAGGCTACAGGGTCAATGATTGATCTCTGAGGGCAGCCTCTTCTCATAGGGAGAGTTACCTCTTCACAACTGGATCTTACTTTTATTATTCTTTGGCTGAAATAGCTGCTGATACTCGCAAACAACTGGCCGCTGCATTCGGTCTCAATCAATCGCGCCCTGATCGCCGGCCACCATAGGTTGTCGAAAGCTCCCTCAATATCAATGAACAGGGCAACAACGTATTTTTTCATTGACGTCGCTACGCCCTTTCTAAATTGTGAGAAGGCATCCTCCGTGGATAGTCCTCGTTTAAATCCGAACTGGTTGGCGTTTACCAAGCCTTTCTCCGCATAGTCGGTCTGCACTCTTTCCACTAGTATGCGTTCATATATTTTACCCACCGTCGACAGGAGGGCGATCGGTCTGTAAGAGTTAACACTTTTCTTATCTTTGTTACCTCCTTTTGGTATAAACTTAGGTCCGGGAGTCAGTGCGAGGCGCGCGTACGCCTACGCGGCCATGGCTGGGGCTTTGTATTGAGCCCCAGTCTGGTTTCGCGAGGCGCTGGCCAGCCGCCGCATAAGAGACGTGCTGCACGCCGTGCAGCGGCGGCTGGCGAGAAGAATAGTGCGCGCGTACCGCACTGCCCCTAGCGCGGCGACCATGGTACTGGCGGGACTCCCCCCGGCGGAATTCACGGCCGACGCTCTGGCATGGTCATATGCCAGAGCAAAGGCCGTCCGCCTGCAGGGGGGAGTGGTTACTCCCAGGGTTGCCGCGCTATTACGTGGGAGAGCACGCCGGCGGGCCATGAGAGCGTGGCAAGAAAGCCTCGCTAACGACCCGCCGGCGGCAGGATCTCGGATCTTGGAGGCCGTCCTACCCCACTTGGACGAATGGGTGGGCCGCCCTTGGGGGGGGAGGCGGTCTGTCCTACCGGAACGACACAGGTGCTCACCGGGCATGGCTGCTTCGGGGAGTACCTGTGCAGGATAAGGAAAGAGCTGACGACGCAGTGCCACCACTGCGAGGATGAACAAGACTCCGCGCAGCACACGCTGGAATACTATCCGGCGTGGGAGAAGCTGCGCGGAGTCCTGAGAAGAGAAATCGGCAACGATCTCTCCCTGCGGGCCATCGTTAGCCAGATGGTCCGCAGGGAGAGCGCCTGGGTCGCGGTCTCCTCCTTCTGCGAGCAAGTAATGCGGCAGAAGGAGGAGGCCGAAACCATTAGGGAGAGGAGGCCGGGGGGACGCATACCCCCCGGCGACAACAACGACGACAGGGGCGGCCGGGACGGGGGCCATAATCCACCTTGGCTCCCTCCCCGGCCGCCCCGAAGAGAGGAAGGGCCCCCCCTCCGCCCTTCGGGCCGTAGTGGCCCGTCTGCCAAAAGGCGGTGGGGGTGCGGGCGATCAGCTGCCGTCGCCCCCTCCCTTCCCACAATTAGGGAGGAGGAAGAGAGCGACGGCGCTAACACAGAGAGGGGGCGACCCTCCTCCCCAGCGGATGCCGGCCCCGCCTTCGGGACGCGCAGTCGTGGGAGGAGGGGGGCCCCTCGCAATAATGGTAAACCTGGCGAGGCAGATCCGACCTGACGGTCCGGGGGGACGACTCTGCGATGTAACGCGGAGCCGTACCCACCCCTCTGCCTCGCCGGGGTGGGGCGAGAGGGAAGTTTCTCCCTCTCCGCCCCCAGGGTAACTAGGAGGACCGCTCCGCCGTCAGCTCGGGGCTACGGCGGGGGCCGGATACCCCGGGCTCTACCCTCCAAACCACCAGGAGAAGAGGCGGGGGGCTGGTGCCCCTCCCCCGACCTAGGGCAGATCAGGCCCACAAGCCCTGCCGGGTGCGCCCACGTTAGGGTGCACCCGGCCTGTCGAATCGGCCTAGGCCGACTGGGTCCGGGGGGCTCCGGAAGTATGCTGCACGCGTTCCCGGAGTCCCCCAGTCACGGACCAGGGCAGGACACCCGGAGAGGTGTTAGTGGGTATGTCCCCGCCGACACGTCGTCGGCGGGGAAGAGCCCCACATAACCACTAGGCCTCCCCCGGGGCCTGGGGTATGCGTTAACGCATATCCTCTCCGTTATCAAAAAAAAAAAAAAAGGATGCCGCCACCCATCAGACTTGAGAATCAAGGATTGGGATCTTGGGATCCCACTTTGGGATCTTTACGGAATGCGAGGTATGTGCGGAGAACGGCGCCAAACAAACAAGGTTTCGAAACCGCCGACCAGCGCGCATTGCATTCGAATTATACCAGTGCGGAGACCGTATCATCGCCAATGTGAAGTTGGCCCCCAACTTCGGCACCGCCACCGCCCGCGCCCAAGCCAAGTGTACCAACGCTACATTTAACGCCGCCGTCTTAGCCACCGTCTTTAGAGCCGCCACCCTCAGAGACTCGTCTGTCGACGAGCCTTAGAAGGATATGTAACACTACCCTAACCTACCTGACGTAACGTACTATGTAAAAAAATATTTAATTTTCAAACGATTAAATAAAATACATACGTCCAAAAGACCTCTCGCGAGGTTCTCTTTTGAAAGGCATAATCAAGATTTCATCGTTTTTTAAAAGTTGAAAAAGTTTAAAAATATCCAAAAAAATTCAAATAATCGATCACAAGGATGTACGTCCAAAAAACATTCCGCGAGTATCTTTTTTGATTGACCTAGTGAAATTGATCCAATTTTCAAAGTGAGTGAGACTTGGAAAAAATTGAAAAATTGCTAAAAATTGTTAAAAAATATGTTGGTCCAAAAGACGTTTGTCGGGCTCCTTTTTCGATTGGCCTAGTCGATTTCGGTTGATTTTTTAAAAACCAAAAGACAAAAAAAATTTCAAAAATTTTTTTATAACCCTATTCGATAGATTTCGACGACAGAAAACGATTTTGCCTCTTAAGATTTTTGGCTAGAACGCAACGTTCACAAAATATTGATGTTCAAAATTTCGGGGGGTAGGGGTGAAGTTGGTACTCGCCACCCTCATCACGACGCCGTTGGAGTTTTTGACCTAGCTCCACCGGTTCCGGAAATATCACCGTTCGAATGTCTAAAGGGGGTTGCTAAAGTTTGGTTTCCAATATGTGTCGAAAGGGTTTGTCGAGCCCTGTCCAACAAACCTTCTAACGACCCCAAGGCTCCACCCGTTCCGGAAATATCGCTGTCCCACCCCATCAAGATTGATGCCAGGGGGTGGCTCACGGTGAGCTTCAAAAGGGTTCCTCGAGCCCTTTTCCATCAAACTCGGAACAAACTCCGTAGCACCAGCCATTCCGGAGATAGCGTAGTCTCTCTCCATGGTCCGCGCTAGTCTACCTTATGGATGAAGTAACACAGCTCGGACTATGTTTTCTCCGCTCTTGGGTGGCACGTAAGGGACCACCGAGTTCTTGTCTTTTCCTTCAGGGTAGAGAAAATAGGTCGTGATTGGGTTCGTTTGAAAGGTCTCGGCGAGCCCTTTCAAACGCGCCCGAGAACCACTCCCAAGCACAACCCCCTCGAAAAAAAGAGTCAACTAAAGGTTGCGAAACTCAAACGGCCGTAACTCCCAAACCGCTGAAGCTACCGAGTTCCCGTTGCGTTTGTCAAAAGGGTCGTCAGGCCCTCTGAAGCAAGCGCAATCCAAGGCCGGTCAGTCCAACCGTTCGGGAGTTACGGCCAAATTACCGCCTAATCTTCCACAGGCAGTGTCTCCGAAACGGATGGAGTTACAGGGTCGTTCTTGACCGCGTTTGAAAGGACTTGGAGTGTCCTTTCTAGCATAACCAACTCCGACCTCGTGGTTTCATCCGTTTCGGAGATGTGGCCTCTCCGAGTACGGAAATGTTAATTTATTTTCTCTTTTAGATACGTTGAGTGTTCAGTGGGCGTTAAGTGTGTGAATAGCAAAGTATGAATCAATCTTTCTCAAAGCTAATAAACCATCGACCACGCGCTAAACTTCGTTTACGCGAAAAAGAGAAAAGTGCAGACAACCGGTGAGTCTTGTAAACTCGTGGCTACTTGATTCGATTCGACTAACGATTCTTCTACCTTACAGCAACAGCAATAACCAGCAAACGTAATGGCGCAGCGTCATTACCCATTGGATCGGCCGGTGCCCGACGCGCCGATTTGTCGCGTGCTCGGACAACAGCCACTGCCGCGACGACGCCGAGCGCGAAGTCCGGCGCCGCCGCAGCCACCACCACCAATGCACGAGTCGCTTTGCATCGACGAGGGCGAGTTTCACGCTAACCTCATGGGCGAGATAGATGTGGATTCCATTCTAGCCTGCGCCCTGTCCCCGGAACCTTTTCGATTCCGACGGGGGCCACGCGTGGAAACATATCCGAGGAAAGAAACCTTGTGTCAGAACACGAAATTGACACGGTACTTGGAACGCCGTGACAAATTTCTCGCCAACAATTTGTATCAACCGCACAAGTCAAAATTCAAATACGGTCACGACGAGTACGCACGCCACGGTGGAAAATGGTATGAGTTTGTTTTGGCTACTGTAGACAATACTAACTTTTACGTCTTTTTTCAAGTAAATGTCGATTCGTCAGTTCTGCGGAACGTGCCGCATGACCGCAATCGCCTGTGCAAGGTCGCAACGGCGTTTTACGCCACCGTCATTGTACCGAGTCTCAACGCTATGCCATTCAACATTGAGACCGCGAGGGCGCTAAATATCTTGTGGCCACGGTTAGGAAAAACTATCGGGTCTACCACGACGATTTGCCTATTTTGGCACGAATCGTGACCGCCTGTCTAAGTGCGACCGATCTGGCAACAAACGCGGCAATAAATTTCGTTCGCTTTTATACATGCACGCACAGACAAAAGATATCCCCGAACGCGGCCAAAGCATATCTGCGCGACTGCGTCATTGTCGACCACGAGCACATGGACATTGTACAAGTTTATCGTGCATTCAACCTGTGAAACCGAAACAGCAAAGACGCATTGCTCATAAACCTCGACAAAGCGCACGAAATGTTCCGCAATTGCCAAACACTGGATGGAAAATTTGTTCTTTACCGCATCGGCTTCCTCGGTGAGCACGGACATTTTAAATACCATGCAGCACCGAACCATGCGCTACCCAAAAGAGGAGTGACGTACGTTCAAGCGTATAACGCCGCCTCCAAATACTCCGTTGCGATAGACTCTGGCACTCTACCGGCGGCCGTCATATGCGATTTCTACCGCCAACACGGATCGCCGGCTATAGATCGGCGCAATACACTCGCGACCTTTTGTCGCATTACAATTGGAAGTTTAGAGAGTCCTACGTCCTCAGAATCGAGGACGTTACAACGATTGACCCACTGAAGTGCGCGCAACCCTTCGTGGCAGAGTTTATGGCGGTCAATTATATGTTCTCCGACACGGTGATAAACGCGTCGGTCTTCTGGCTACTACGTTACGACACGATACGCCGATTTCCGAATTGGCAGCGTTACGTCGACGTGTGCATCGCGGAGGACGCTCGATTCCTGTTTCGTTGCTTATTGGGAATATTCCAAGAACCAGCCTTCGCACTATCATCACACCGCCGCCAGTCGTAGAGCAATGTTTTAGAGCGGATTTCCGCATACAATTTGTTGTTAACGGATTCTCCCGCGCCCACAATTACAAAATCGTTAGGCACATGTTCCTCCGGCGTACTGAGGCGCAATCCATTAGTCGGGAAACCGATCCAAGCACGGTTTGCGTCCAAACCTTGGATGACCGCGGGTACGAGGACGACGACGTCGACGACAACGTGTGTCAATACCCTCTTCACACGGACGTGGTGCCGCCGAGGGAAATGCGCGCCATAAAACACGCCTGGGCGGTGCTCAGACACGTATGGCGCTTTCGCTGTACGGGCCTCCGAGGAGGAGAACCTCGACAACATCGATGCGATACGCATGCTCATTGTGCTGTAAGCCACGTGGGCGTATGGCGTGATGAACGATTTCGACGAGAAACAAATGCGCGCCTTCTGACCAGCAACGCTGCCCAAGAGTCCGACGCTGACAGCAACGACGAGATTGAGGCATTGCAACCGCCGACAGGGCGGCCAAGTACGAGGCACCGCCCACAACTATCGACGCTCGCCTCGTAAAAAGTATTTACATTGATCCGAGTAACCCATTGTCCGTTGCAACGTTCTTAAGACGATGCAAGCGAATCAAACACTTGGGCAAAGCTGTGCAACGCGCTACGCAACGGCGCAAGAGATCGCGCTCGTCGTTGCTCAGAGACCGTCTACGCCGTTTGCGCAGATAGCGCGACAAGTTGTAGGGGTGAATGACGAGGACGCGCTCATGGCGAGACTTGGTGACTTGATTGAAAGTTACGTACACGTCTTCCCGGCGCATGTAATTACTCCAAAAAAGAAACTCAGATCGTGGTACGCGGTGAAGCGCGAAGATAGCACTCTCGCCGTCAAACTCAAGACTCTCCGCCGCAAAATACAGCGTTTACAAAACAGAGCGCTCCAACGGCGGCCACGACTTTGACGACGACCGTCGCGCGCACCAACGCGCCCTTCCACGCCGCCGCCGAAGATTCAACAAAATTTGCGCGGAAGAAACTTGTTGCCACCTCCGCAGACGCGAGTCCGACGACCCCGGAGCCGGCCCATTAAAAAACCACAGGGCTTGCCTCGAGGTTATCAAAACATACGCCTACAAAACGGAACGACGACAACGACGACGACGATCGTCACGACAATTATCACGACCATGATGACAATGACGATGTCGCGATACAACCGCCGCGCTGTAAACGACGCATCATCGTCGACGACGACGACGACGAACGAGACGTTGTACACGTTATACCGCCGCCGCTCTCGCCGAGAAAAGCGAAACCTCTGACGCGAGAACTTGATAATAAGTTACAGGAACTGCAAGCCTATCTGCGAGCCTATCTGCGCTTCAACACGCGCAAATGCAACCTTACACATCTGCGCAAGCGGAAGCGATAGAAAGACAAATCGACGCTGCGCAGGACCAAGTCGGCGAATTGCGCAAGCACTGAGATCGCGATTGCCGAAACCCATAATATCAACGGCGCATTCGCGTCCAACAGTAATATTACGACAATTAGAGAACATACCAGTTCCGGTGCCACCGCCGCCGCCACCACAGGAGCCATCGTCGCCGTCGCCCACGACGACGTCGTCGCCAACAACCATCGACGCTCCACCACCTATCATTGTCCTCAGTGACACGGAATCGATTGCCTCCAGCAACTCGGAATACTTCTCGCTCCGGCGCAACACCAACCAGTCGTCGTCTTAACGCTACTGGGGTAGGAGATGCTCTTCGCACGGACCCACGACGCGGAAATACTTCTCGCTCCGCCGCAACACCAACCAGTCGTCGTCTTGACGCGACTGGAGGAGGAGATGCTCCTCGCACAGACGGGCGACTCGGAAACAGACGTATCCATCCAATCAGAGTCCACCGACCATCTACCCACGTATCAACGACACTGGGCCAGTCGTCGTTTCGCCACCAGACTCACCACGAGCAGCGAGTCCGACTCGGACATCTTCCTAGCGGCTCAACGTACACGCTGTAGTTTTCTTCCCATTAGCGAAGACGATTCCGGTGTTGATGACATCATCGTCGATCGCAGCGACCTACGCACCGCCGGGTCATCCCATCGCGTATCCGTTGACGAAACAAACGTCGTCGTCGTCGTTAGCGACGACTCGTCTAGCGACAGTGTCGTACCGACGGGTAGACGACACGCTCGTCTCACCTGCAGCGCCAAACTACTGGAGCTACGATGACGGATGCGCGACGCGCTCGTGTCAAACATCTCGCCAGTAGCACCTTGTTCGACACCTTCAAAAAAATCCGCTTTTCAGGGGTTCCAAAATTTAGAAAAATTTTCACAAAAATCAAAAAATTTGCCACAAAATACAAAATTTTCTAAAAACTTGCCAAAAATGTCATAATTTTAAAAAAACTTAAAAAAATTGAAGAGACGATATAACATTCTTTGTTAAATTGTCTAAAAAAAAAACTTAAAAATTACTTAAAAAAAGCTAAAACACACACTATTTTTTTCAAAATATTCAAAAAAACGTAAAAAGCGTCAAAAAACGCTAAAAAATTTTTATTCCTAAAAAAATAGTTAAAAAAATACATAAAAAAGCGTAAAAAAATATAAATTCACTTATAAATAGTCAAGAAACGTAAAAAAATAATTTTTCCTTTAAAATAAAAAATAAAAAAATTAAAATTGGTCCAGTAAGGGAGTACTCTTCAAAAATGTAAAAAAATCTATTTAGACTTTTCCTGGCTAAACGGTTCAAGATATCGAAAAAATGCACATAACCTTTCTTGTAGCTCTCGTTGAGTACTATAAAGAAAAAATACAAAACCATTAAAAAGTAAAAAAAAATTTTTTGGGCCTTCAAGCGGCCAAACGGTAGTGCAACAACAAAAAGTCGTATGACCTTTTTGTCAGGGCTCCTCGAGATCTATAAGAATACACACTCGGTTTGGTCAAATTCGAAAGAAAAGTCAAAAAATGATTTTTAATTTTTCCTGGTTAAACTATTAATATGGCCACAATTTCCCTTTAGGGTTTTATTCCTCTAGAGGAGTACTACAAGGAAAAAATACAAATTAAAAAAAAAACGTGGGCAAATCTTATAACCTAACCTAACCGATTACCGACGCGGCCCAGACCCAGACTTTGCCGTAGACTCCGTCTGGGCCGGGCGCACGAGCTCTGCCCTTATTTCTTATTTGGGCAAAGGTCTCCTCGATCTTTTAGTCACAGACTCCCAGTTCCTCTGACCAACCTAGGGGGAAACCGGACCTCTCTGGTATATCCCTCTCCCGGCTGGGGAACAATTGATCACTTACCCGCTCCAAGAACCGGGAATCCAACATCTCTGTGAAGGGGGAAGCCCATGAGCGGAATTTTTTAACTGCCATTCTATATGACTTCCCCTATGGGTCCCTCGTGAGGTCTAAGATATACTCATCCTCGGCCTTCGCCCGGCGGATGGCGACTCTCAATGCCTTCCTGCCATCTTCGAAGGCCTTCGCTTCCTCTACCTCTGCTTCCATGCCCCGACTTCGGGCGCGCGAAGGCCCTCCTGGCGGTCACCGTCGCCCGTCTTAATTGGGCGAACTCTTCAAACCACCAGTAGGTAGCACGTTGCGCCCTTGGTCGACTTCGCATAGAGGCATCACATGCGCGCGACATGGCGTCATAAAGCCATTCCGTTTCCGCTTCTGCTCCGGTATTGTGCCCTCGGTCAGCCTACGTTGACACCGTGAGACTGACCTCGAGGGCCTCCTGGTCCAGTTTCCTGAGGACCCATCTCCTCTCTGACATTTGGCGGCGGGTTCTCGCCCGCACCTCTGTGGGTGTGGAGGCCACCTCCATCTTGATCAAACGATGATCCGTGAGCTCCCAGAGGAAAACGGCCTCTACCCTCCAGACTTTGACCCTGTTAAGGGCGCCCGGATAGGTCCACGTGAGATCCACTATAGATTCTCCGCGGGCACCCACGAAGGTGCTAACTCGAGCCCGGTTCAGCAACGCGAGGTGGAGTCCCGCCGCCCATTCCAGCGTGAGACAGCCCTTGGAGTTCGTGTTCAGAGCCCCCACGCGGTCACGTCAGTGATGCCAGAGATGCCCCGCATTCGTACATGCGCGTTGGTTTACAGCTGAGAGTAATACTGTAGCTATAGATAACGCTGAGGGGGAAATGAGGTCGCCACGCCAAAACCATTGGTCGTTGGTTAGGATTATCAGGACAAGCTGATGCTGATAGCAGGAGTATAAAGAAGTCCAAGAAGATAATATGAAGAAGATAAGACAAAATTATGAAGCATAATGAAGCCAAAAAAATAAAAGTCGGTAAACGTAAATTTAAACGAGTTTGGTTAAAAGAAAATGTATTTAAACGTTGGTTGGCTTCATCAGAGAATGACAAAGCTTTTTATAAAATTTGCGATGTTTCAATTAATTGTTGTCGCTATAATTTATTGATACATGCCGAGTCAGCTTCACACGTAAACAATGTAAATAATAGTACTATAAAAATTGATACTTCAATTGAAGAGAATATTGTTTCACATTCCGACAAGGAAAAACAAGCTGAAATTAAATTAGCAACTTTTTTCGCGGAGCATAATGTTGCATTCTCTACTGTTGATCATTTAATTTCGTTGTTAAAAGATGTATGTGTAGATCCCGAAGTTGTACAAGGTATTACACTGGCACGGACTAAATGCACACAAATTGTGAAAAATGTCATTGCGCGAGAAGAAATAGAGAAAATTGTTGAAGAGTTAAAAATATCTAAATTTTCAATTTTAATAGACAAGAGTACTGATATAAATGACACAAAACTTTTATGTATTCTCGTAAAATATGTTTCAACACTAAATAAAAAAATTGTAACTAAATTATTCGCATTGTTACCCTTCAATGCTACAAATTGTTCCGCGGAAAATTTATAAAACTTTTAAAAAACATATTTCAGACTTTCAAATTCCTTTACAAAATCTTGTTGGAATGGCAAGTGATAACGTATCCGTCATGATTGGATGTAATAATTCTTTCTTAACTCATTTAAAAGTAAATGTTCCGCACGTAATATTGTTAAACTGTATTTGTCATTCCGCCGCGCTTGTAGCTAGTAAAGTTAGTAAAAAGTTACTGTGATCTTGCGAAAATTTGATTAGAAATATTACAACGTATGTGTCCGACAGTGCAATATAAAATACAATTTTACGCGAGTTTCAGGATTTTTTCGAAATAGAACAAATCAAAATGTTGAGATTGGCAAATACTAGATGGCTTGTTTTACATCAATGTCTTGTCAGACTTTCGGATAATTAGGAACCTTTAAAACATTATTTCATATTAGCAGTATCAGAGGATAAATTAGAATCAGCCAAAATTATTTTAAGTCAATTACATAATAATGATAATAAAGCATATCTATTATTTCTAAAATATGTATTAAATTTTTTAAATTCTTTTAATGCACTTTTTCAGTCATGTGCAATTTTAATTGATAAATTATTTAGCAAGAGTCAAAAATTAATTACGGAGATAGCAGACTATTTTGATTTTCAAAGCTAGAACAAATTTCCCTTTTAAACCCAGATTCTGACAAACAATTCAAAGAGTTGCATGAAATTTATTTAAAGCCGGAATGTGAAGCATTTCTATTAAATGAACCTCAGGAACGCATAACGAACATTCGACATAATTGTTTAGAATTTTACAAAACGGCAGTTCGCAAGATGATCAAATGTTTACCTTACAAGGACACATTTTTCGAACAATTAATTTTTATAGATCTAAAAACTGCTTTTTCTTGTAAGGCTAGAGCCATTTTTGAAGATCTTAGTGTCATAGCTGCACGCCTGGTTAATATTGATATAACACAATTAGCTTTTGAATGGCATGTTTTACCGCGTAGATTTACAGATGAACAGAAAGAAAATTTAACATCTTTAGAAATTGATGAAATGTGGGCTAAAATATTAGAGTGCGCAGATGATGACAGCAATAAATTTTTTCCAAATTAGTAGAAGCAGTTCTTTCTCTCCCACATTCAAATGCTGAAGCAGAGCGAATATTTTCTATTGTAGCCAATGCAAAAAACAAAAAAAGGAATAAAATTGGGAAATGACACAGTTTCCGTCATTTGTGTTACACGATTATTCTTTCAAGCAAGTAATATTAATTGTGTAAATTTTGAGATTGATTCGCGACATTTAGAGTTACATAATAGTGCAAATTTATATACAACACGGAACAACACTGATAAGTATTAATGTTTATTATTAAAATTTGCGTTCTATAAGGTTCGTTTAGTAAATAATATTAGGAGTACAAATTGAAAACCGCCGTTTTCCAGTAAATGGCGCCAGCGGTAAATGCTGTGTGGCGTTCTTACACTCTTTCACTTACACTATTTATTCTTACACTTACACTTTCTACACTTGTTACTTAGCAACACACTAAACATCTTTTGTTAAAAACATTTACTTCTTTATTAATATATTGTCTGTCAAGGAATGAACACGTTTATAATAAATATCTTTCAATCTCGAATAAATCTAGTGATTTATACATTAAGTCGCTACAGCTGGCGCCAAACGTTAGATCAAAAATTTTAAATGTAAGGTTGGGCATCTGGCAACATTTCCTTATCATTGCAGTTGTGAATTTTTATCGGCGTTATATATTTTTTTGTGATCGAAAATGTCGAAATTTGTGCCCAATAAGCGTCATTTGCGGGAAGTTTTGCTTTTTGCCTTCAATTAAAAAAAATCTGCGGCTGAGGCGCGTCGAATGATTGTAAAAACTTATGGTGAGGCTTCCATTAGTGAAAGAACGTGTCGAGAATGGTTCCAACGCTTCAAAAGTGGTGATTTCGGCGTAGAAGACAAAGAGCGTCCCGGACAGGTGAAAAAGTTTGAAGACGCACAATTGGAAACATTACTGAATGAAGATTCATCTCAAACGCAACAGGAGCTTGCAGATTCATTGGGCGTGACTCAACAAGCTATTTCACATCGTTTGAAAACCATGGGAATGATCCAAAAGCATGGACACTGGGTGCCATACGAATTAAAGCCGAGAGACGTCAAACGGCGTTTTTTCGCGTTCGAACGGCTGCTCCAACGGCAAAAACGGAAGGGTTTTTTGCATCGTATTGTAACCGGCGATGAAAAGTAGATCCATTATGATAATCCAAAGCGAAAAAAATCGTGGGGCTACCGCGGCCATGCATCAACATCGACGGCCAAGCCAAACATCCATGGCTCGAAGCTCATGCTGTGGATTTGGTGGGACCAGTTCGGCGTGATTTATTATGAGCTGTTGCAACCGGGTGAAACCATCACAGGAGCTCGCTACCGAACACAACTAATGCGTTTGAGCCGAGCATTGCAGGAAAAACGGCCACAATACGAGCAAAGACACGAAAAAGTGATGTTGCTGCACGACAACGCTCGGCCACATGTTGCTCAGGTCGTTAAAACCTATCTGGAAACATTGAAATGGGACGTCTTACCTCATCCGCCGTATTCTCCTGACATCGCCCCTTCAGATTACCACTTGTTCCGATCAATGGCGCATGGCCTGGCTGAGCAGCACTTCCATTATTACGAAGAGGCCAAAAACTGGGTCGATTCGTGGATCGCCGCAAAAGACGAGCAGTTTTTTCGACGCGGGATTCGTATGCTGCTCGAAAGGTGGGAGAAAGTAGTGGCCAGCGATGGACAATACTTTCAAGAATAAGTATGTAACCATTTTTCAACAATCAATCCTCAAATTTTGACAAAAAACGGCGGTTTTCAATTTGTACTCCTAATACTATTGCATATTTATTATATTTAGCAAAGTTTATTTTTCTAGATTCAACATGAGGCAATCTGTCCTAGTCATATAAATTTTAATTTACCAAATAATCACATAGATTACGTTGATATTATATATATATTTTATTTTTGTTATAAATGAAATGTAATTAATTTTATTTTTTTTTGTAATATTTATGTTTTGTTTAATGAATACTAGTAAGGTTTTTGGCAAGTTTCCCTTACCCTTGCAAGAAATTTTGGTATTCATAGCGAATTGGTTTCTTACCAAATAAATTATTTATTTTTTATTTAAGATGTGTTTTGTTTGTAAAATTATTTCAGCACCTATCCTTTTGTTAGCCACACAATTAATTATTTTAGTTTAATTAGATTATATTGCCAAGAGTTATGTCTTTATACATTATGTCTTTAATTCTATTTTAGAGAGACTAAGGATGCCAGTTTCACAAACGGTTTAGATACTTTACTGACGCTACAAACTTTGCGCATGCGCGAGTGCGGGGCATCTCTGACATCACTGGGTCGCGTGAGCATTGAAGTCCCCTCCCACAATGTGTCTGTCGCCTTGCGATGCTCTCTACCGCCCGCTCCAATACCGCCTCCAGTACTCCCCCAGGTTAAGACTGGCGGGGAAGTAACATCCCAGAATGACGATAGGTTCCCATTTCACCAGGACAAAGCCCTCGCCAAACTCAACCGATAGCATCGGCGGAACGTCGCGCGCGTGCTGGCTGACTATCGCTACCCTACCCAAGGTATCCTCGACCCAGTTTGGGTTATCTTCGGAGATCCTGTATGGGTCAGTAGCGATAGCCAGCCCTCTTCCTCTCTCCGCCAGGCACTGCAACAAGATATCCTGTGCAGCCCTGGCGGTTGAGGTTGCTTTGTAGGAGTTTATTGGCCATTACTAGTTAATGGTTGAGGCTCCTCCACCTCCACCCTTGTAATGGGTGTCAGCGACACTGTCAAGTCTCTGAGCTCTCCCTCCCTGCACGCTGGGAGGGGGCCCTTAGGAGCGGCCGGAGCTTTAATCGCGGCCGTATCCCCGAGCTCACCCTCTTTCGTTTGTACCTCAAAAGGTTGTAAAATATAGAAGATTCAAAAAATGTTAGCACGTCACATTATGATATTTGAAATCCGCAAGCGGGGGCTGTTTCAGAATTGTTTGTACCTGATTGTACTACCTTGCGTTTCGTTTGTACCTCTAAGGGGGTGATTGTACCGCAATTTAAAAATAGGAATAACAGCAAACTTCGCCATTTTTCAAGATATTCGAAATCCGCAAACAGATGCTGTTTTGAAATCGTTTGTAACAGTACGCGATTTCCGGTGTGAACGGTGCGGTGCTAGAAATTCGGGATCGGTCCGGATAAGGCTCGTCGGTTGGTCAGGTGTTCGAATTGATCATACCCAGTGATGTAGTTGAAGAAAATACAAAATGGTTTATTGCAAAATAAAGTAAAGTCAAAATAAAGTCGCTACAAAGAAAACGATTGATATCAAAATAATGTTACCAACTAAGCAAGTTGTTGAAGTCGCGAATAAGATCGCTAGCAAACTAATTGGAGTGTAAATCAAATAGAAAAGACAGAGTGAATAGAAAAAAGAGTGAAGAGAGAACGGCTCGCAGGTGCTAAAACAATAGCTGATAAGCAACGGAATTATTTTTGGATAACGCGCAAACGGAGATTAAAGGTGCGTTTACAATACTTAATTGGACGAAATAACTTATGTAAGTGCTTAGGCTAACGGAAATTAGAAGAATTCGCGAAATACTGGTAAGTCGGTTACGTGCGCTGTTTGCCCGTATGGTCGGGGAGTCGCGGAGCGTGACAGGATTGGCTAGCGCGGTCGTGTGAGTGCGTACGTATGGGGCACCGTAGGTGCGGACCGTCGCCGACGCGTTCGTCTCCGTGATTCGCTCAAGCGCGCCTCGTGCAAAGGGGCGCTTGATCGACAGGACGCGGATGCCCTCCCGGTGACTAGGTTACAAAAAGTCGGCTCAATGTCGGTGTGACAACGAAGGTACTCGAGGACGACGGTGATTGATCGAGAATGCTCGGCCGAGGATAGCGACGGGAATGCCCGTCGAGGAACAGAAGAGCGACGAGAATGCTTGTCTTCAGGGAGCGATCGAGAATGCTCGGTTACTGGACAGGTCGGGTAGTCGGACAGATTTGCTCTGTGCGTTCCCACTGCCGGCTTATATATCCAAACGCGCGGTTGGGTAAGCCATTCCGCGCACTCGGTCGGCCAGGCCGGAGTGGGGCGTTGTGGAATGCCACGGTTGGCGCGCGTGTCTCCGCGTGATCGCATAGCGAAGTTCGGCTATGCGCGCACGTGGTCTCTCGCTACGCTCGGTGTTCGTCGTTCGGTGGACGGAACGGAGGCGCGCGGTCGGTGGAGGGGCATATTGTTTGTACCCAATTGTACCACCACGCGTTTCTTTGTACCCCTAAGGGAGTGATTGTATCGCAATTTCTTAATTGGGGTAAAAGCAAACTTCTTCATTTTTCAAAATATTCCAAATTCGCAAACGGGTGTTGTTTCAAAATCGTTTGTACCCGATTGTACCAGCGCGCATTTTGTTTGTACCTCTAAGGGTGTGATTGTATCGCAATTTCAAAATAGAGGTAAGAGCAAACTTTGCCATTTTTCAAGATATTTGAAATCCGCAAGCGGGTGCTGTTTGGGAATCATTTGTACTCGATTGTACCAGTGCACGTTTTGTTTATACCTCTAAGGAGGTGATTGTACTGCAATTTCAAAATAGTGGTAAGAGCAAACTTTGCCATTTTTCAAGATATTTCAAAACGTGGTGGTACAATCAGGAACAAACAATTCCGAAACAGCACTCGTTTGCGGATTTCGAATATCTTGATAAATGGTAAAGTTGTTTTACCCCTATTTTGAAATTGCGGTACAATCACCCCCTTAGAGGTACAGACAAAACGCGCGGTGGTACACTCGGGTACAAACAATTCTGAAACAGCACTCTCTTGCGGATTTAAAATATCATAATGTGGGCTGCTAAAATTTTTTGAACCCTCTATATTTTTTAATGCCTTGAAGTACAAACAAAAAAAAGTGGTACAAACAAGTACACATATATTCCCTGAACTCATTAATAAAGATCTGAGGATCTGGAGTAAAATCTTCCTGAAGGAAAAATTCGCCGGACACTCAAAGTGTCGTGCTATACACGTATTTGGCTGGAGAAGCCTGTGTATTTAAACAAATATAAGTGCGCAGACCAAGAAGAACAGTTGGAAGGGTGTTAATGCAATTCTCTGTATTATGACACGTTAACGCTGCTGTTAATGAGCGGTGCCATCGTTCAATTATACCATTCGATTGCGAATGGTACATGGTACATGCAAATGCGCTTGCAACCTATAAAGGATAATAGCGCTGTGAAAAGTTGTAACTCAAATTGAGCTCTTTGGTCGGTCGTTAGAATTTTGGACGCACCAAATTGAGTGTTCCAATGATCGTAAAAGGTTTCTGCTACTGTATTGGCCGTAATATTACCAATTGGAATTGCTTCCGGCCAGCGAGAAAATCTATCTATTAAAGTAAGGCAGTATCTATAACCGTTAACCAGCGGTAGAGGGCCAATAATGTCTAAATAAACGTGCTCAAAACATCCATCAGAAGCAATGAAAGGAGCAGTAGTTTGTTTGACATGGTGCAAAATCTTAGATTTTTGACAGTCTAAGCAGTTATGTGACCATTTGGCAACGTCGCGATGAAGATTATATCAAATATATCGTTGGCAAATTATGCGATCTGTGACCTTGGCATTGGAGTGCGCGGAATTATGAAAAATAATTCAAAAACTTGTTTCCTAAGAGATGCTGGAATGTACGGACAAAAGAGGAAGTTTTTGTGTGCGAAGCCTTGATAGCGAAACTCGACAATGATTCATGGATAGTTGACTCCGATGCAACGGATCACATAACTCATTGAGGTGACTGATTTACATCATTTGAACATTTCGAAATTTCGGCTAAGATGTATGTCGGAAGTAAATCCACAATGGACGCCGTGAGAAAAGGAGCAATTGAGTTCGAAGCACATGTCGACGGAAAATGGACCGTCTCGAATGGAAGATGTACTGTATGTGCCAACTGTTCGTCGAAATCTGTTTTCGGTAAGCTCAGTTTTGGATAAAAGAATGAAATTCAATTCGTCGAAGGACAGTTGCAAGAAAAAATGATACCGTCAAGGCGCGTGGTGTACTTGTTGATGGTGTACTTGTTGATCAGCTGTTCAAGATGTTAATCCACGTCAGGCAACCGAAATGGGGTGGGAGAAATCAATTTGTCGTCAAAAGATTCTCTACACGTGTGGCATGAGCGTCTCAGTCATCAAAATAAAACACATGTACAAAAGTTTCTTGAAAAAAATCAGATTGATTTTTTCTTAAGAATAGATTCTTCGGATGATTTGCAATATAGCTATGTGTGAAAACTCCAAATAAATTTCTTTAACTTGAGGGAAGATGTATCAGAAGCTATTGAATATTTTAGCTCGTTCATCCTCTTTGTGCCGAGCGGTAAGGTCAACTAATTCAAACTCGGATAAGCAAAGGGCTACAATTCGCGACAGACCATCAGCTACCACGTTATCGGGGCCGGGAAGGTAACCAATGTTAGTGGAAAATTGGGCAATAAACGATAATTGTTGCACTTGTCTCGGAGAGACTTTATTCAAGCGTTGCTTAAATGCATAAGTTGTAACGAAACGCCCCTCCACCTCGCGCGCACTGCCACTCCGCTCCGTCCACCCGAGCAAAACACCGGCAGAACGCCACGTGCGCGCACAGGGCTAACCTGTCGTTGCGATCACGCAGCAGCACGCGCGCCGCCCGTGGCGTTCGGCAACGCTCCCACTCCGGGCCAGCCGACCGAACGCACGGATTGGTCCGCCCAACCGTGCGTTCGGATATATAAGCCGGCAGTGGGAACGCCGAGAGAGATCTTCCCGGTCCGCCGAATCCGACAGGTCGAGTATCCTCGACCGCACTCCGACTCCCGAGAGGACGAGCATACTCGCCTCATCCTGACTCCCCTCGACGAGCATCCTCGTCGTCCCGACTAAGCCGAGCATCCTCGGCAAATCCGATCTTACCGAACACTGTCCACAGCCAATCACGGCGAGCATCCTCGCCGTGCTCCGTAGCCGAGTATCCTCGGCGAATCACCGATCACGACGAGCATCCTCGTCGAGTCCGCCGGCTGGGTATCCCTAGCCAATCCCTTCCGTCCTATCCCTCAGGGAAGAATCTCGTGTAACCTAAAGCCTCGTCAGGGCATCCGCGTCCTGGCGAGAACTTCGCCTCATTTTGCACGAGGCGGCTCGGGCGAGACGCGGAATCGTCACCGTCGCTCCGATCCCGCGTTCCGCGGCTCCCCGATCTCCCCGGACACCGAGTCCGTTTCAAACCACGCGATTTAATTTAAGTTAGAGTTATTTTTGTATCCTTATAATTTCATAGTTCTAGTATTCCAACTCTTATTATGTATCATTCTAAGTTAGAGTTATCTTTTGACACTATACCGACTCAGCTGTACTCTCGCGGTTATTGATTTTTGTTTCGAACTTCCGTCTTGGCTCTCGCCTAGCGCGCTCGTTAGCCCACGCGTCACCGCGCGCTCATCGTTACCACCGCTCGCGATTCCGACCGCGCAGCGGCAATTGGTCGCCGCGACCACCACGAGCCAATCGCGCCCCCGCTAAGGCTGGGTCCACTTGTCGCGAGGCGTTAGACCCAATCTGCGATTGAGGCTACTTGTAGATACTATATTCAAATAAAGATCTCATATGTTTGTCAGCTAAATACCGAGTGCGATTATTCTACCGAACCCGACCAATCCGGCGAGCTTATCCGCCACCGTGTTCCGACACCTCCCGCACCCGCACGAAAACCAGCGTTACAAAGTCAAGGGTTTGTAATCAGTTAAGATCTTAAAATCTCGACCCTTGAGAAAATGTCGAAAGAATTTTATCGATTCATAAATCGCAGTTCGCGATCATACGCGCTGTAATAAATTTGAAATTTAGTGAATTTTTTGGAGAAAAAAGATAGAGGTTTCTACGTATTATTAAATTTCTGCTCGAGGACCGCGCCCATTGCACAGTCTGAGGCGTCGGTCATTAAAGAGTCTCTGCATTAGCGGACGGATGCGTTAGGAAAGCTGCCTTGGACAGTTGTGATTTAGCTGAAACAAACGCATCTTCAGAATCGGGAGTCCATATTATTTCGCGCTTGTTGGTCTTTTGCAAGTCTTTCAAATAAACGTGAAACGGAGTCTGAAGGCGCGCTGCTTGAGATAGGCTACGCCTATAAAAATTTAAAGCGCTTAAAAATCGACGAAGGTCAACAATAGTACATGGTTTCGGTAAATTTTGAATGGCGACTACTTTTTCGATTGGTTTATTGTCATCGCGGCTGACTGTATCTTATGAAAGTTATTTGATGTGCGCCTAGAATGCACTTAGATGGATTTAAAAATAACTCGTAATTTTTCAGCCTTTGAAAAATTGTGCGAAGATATTTCTTATGCTCTTTCTCTGAAGAAGAAGCAATAAGAATATCAATGTACACGTAAACAAAATCTCTAAGAGCACGGTGAATATAACGTTGAAATGACTGCGCCGCGTTACGTAAGCAAAATGTCATTTAGATAAACTCGAATAACCTGAATGGGGTGATAACAGCCGTTTTAGGCGCGTCCGTTTTTGCCACCGGAATCTGGTGGTACGTTTTAAAAAAATCTAAAACTGAAAAAATGGTTTTACCTGCCAGATTGGCAGAAAAATCGTGGAAATGAGGAATAGGGTATTTATCCGGAACAGTTATCGAATTTAATCGGAGCTAATCACTATATACACGCCATTCCTCGTTTTTTCTTGTACTAAGTGAATAGGCGTAGCCCAAGAGCTACTAAAAAGCCTACATATTCCCAATTTATCAAGGCGTAAATTTGGCTTTGGCTGCTACCAGTTTCTCTGGCGCCAAACGTCGAGGACGTTCTGCGATTGAAGGACCTGTAGTTAAAATATGGTATTAAACATTGCATATTCCTGATAGAATTAACTGACTAATTCCAGTTATTTCTGGGAATTTCAAAAAAATGCTTGCGAAAGCAGACTTGCGATTTATTGTTAAAATTCTCGTAACAGAAATAGACCGAATTTCGCCTATAGTAAAGAGCTTGATGCTTGTATCGATAATCGCGTTAGGCACTGCGGCTATTCGAAAATTCCATGTTATAGGTCGTCAAAGTCCGAAATTTAATGTCAGACAATGTTTGCCAAAAGTGTCGATAAAGAAATTGTTAGCCGCAAATAATTTAAGTTTCGACGGTGTTGTTTTATCGCTAAGCGATGCAAGAAGAAGCGATATTTCCGCACCTATGTCAACAAGAAATTGTTGACTGGTAACGCGTCATAAACGTGAAGACGGCTTTGAGTTACGCCGTTTCCCCCAATCGTCTCTGTACAAGGAGGGGTTTTAGTTTTCCGCGCTGTTTGAATCCAGGGCCTACAATTTCTTATGTAAATTTTTTTTTAAGAAAAAAAGAGTAAGGTTTGGGAGAGCCATCTAACCGGTTGAAACATCAGAAATGTCCAAACATCAGAAATGTACATACATAACTTAGGAGGAAAGTGTAGAGGGTTTCCACTCCATAACGCCAACTTTATCAAAAATGTGTAAATGTGGATGTATGTGATGTAAATGTGTGTGAATGTCCGCAGTTCATGAGCTCGGGTCCGTGGGTTTGCTAAACCCAAACGACTGTGCGGATCAACCGTCCGTGCGAGATCTTATGTGAATTTTGTAGACAGCGTCTTCGTTGCAGGCAAAATGGAACTACTAATCAATAGCTGTCGGTCTTTGGGGAACAAAGCTCCACGTCATAAGTTTCCTGAGAATACCAAACGGCGAAAAAAATGGTTTGAGAACCTGCATATGGAACCATTAGAAAACGAAAATGAAATAATGAAGTTGAGAAATGCTATAGACATTTTTGTAACAATGATTATAACGGATTTCAAACAAGAAGTGTATTATTGCAGTTTGCTGTTCCATCTGTAAATGTTCTATTTGTAAATGTGCCGCAACATGTAGCAGAATTAGTTGAAAATGTAGATTGCAATGAACATGCAGCACAAAAAAAAATTTCACCAAAAAAACATGAAGAATTGGTTTCGAAACACGAAACACAATTAAAACAGATGCAAGAAATATTAACACAGCAATAAGAAAGAATCTTAAATATTGAAGAAACATTGAAAGTTCACACTAAAGCGCGACCCAATCTTGAAGAAGTTACTCGACAAAGCTTATTAAGTCCTAAAGCTAGAAAGTTGTACGATAAAATTGTTAAAATGAAGAAAATTAAAAGACAGCAAAACAGACGTTATGAGGCCACAAAACAAAATAAGTCACAAACAATACAACTACGTACAACTAATTATAAAAGAAATGTCGATGCAACAACACATGTGCGGCAGAATTTTGTAAATATGATTGTAAGAAATAATCATGTAGCACCACAGGTACATCATTTCTAAATTCAATCTAAATTTTAATTTCTAAATTTTTATGAACTCTTTGAAATTGTATATATTTATTTATCTTTTTAATCTTAAATTGTATTTATTTATTTATCTTCTTAATCTTAAATTGTATATATTTATTTATCTTTGTAATCTTAAATTGTATATATTTATTTATCTTAATTGTTGTAAATTTTATTAGTTCTTATTTTATTTATAAATGAGACGTTTTACGCTAGAAGAAAAAATGTTTTGTATAGGATTATACCGTAGATCTCATTCATTTTACTCAATTCTGTCTAAATACTTGCTGTGTCCTTCCGTAACTACTTTAAATAAACAATTACAACATATTTCTTTCAATGCTGGGTGCAATATGATTACGTTCAAATATTTGAAGTTGGTTGCAAAGGAAGTAGATCCCAGAGATTTAAACGTGGTTTTACTATGGGATGAAATGTCATTGAAACCTACCGTACATTATGATAAAAAAAGAGACATAATCATTGGATTTGAAAATTGGGGAATGCGCAGAAAAAGGAACTTTGCCGATCACGCAATCTTATTTTATATTCGATGCCTCGCATCGGGTAACCACATGGCTCTTGGGTATGGGTTTTGTAAAAACGCAACTCGTACCAATCAACTAATTCAGTGCATTAAACAATGGCTGAGCATTATAGTAAAATGCGGTTTTAAACCTGTCGCGACCGTTTGCGACCAAGGAGGGCCAAATGTCGCAGCCATAAATATGTTGATAAAAGAGGCTAATGAAAAACGATTAAGGCAACATAAGATTCCCGGTAAATAAAAATTATCAAATATTTCATTAATGTTATATATTGTAAAACTTATTTGATTTTTATTATATGTTATGTTATATATATATATATATATATATATATATATATATATATATATATATATATATATATATATATATTGTAACGTCGCAGTTTTTCCTGCTTCGCCACTTTACCCTCCGCCAAATCAAAGCGCGGAGAGGCGCATATGACCGGGCCGGGCACTGAGCGAGAGAGCGAAATCTCCAGGGAGACTGCGTAGCGTTATTAATTTCATTTATTTATTCGCAGCTTAATTTTTATGTCAACTCGAGCGCCTCGACAAACGTCGCCGAAGGAGCAGCAGTGACGAGGGATGTAGGCGGCGGCGAGAAAGGGAGCGAACGATCGTTCAGGGCCGGTGCACAGGGAATCGCCGACGGGGAGGAGGACGAGACGAAACTTGGCGACACATAAGCGTCTCGCGGGAGAGGCTCGCGCGAGGCGCTGAGGATGGACAGGCGAGAGCGGACCAGGATAAGGGAGGCCGGATATCGGCTGTCCGTCCGAAATAATAGCGACAGAGGAACGCCTCGAGGAAAAGCGGCGGTTGTCCACGAGGACGACGAGAGAGACGAGGATATCGGAGACCGCATGACACCTGCGGAGACCCGACACTGCGCTGCCGTGACGTCACAGCTAGATAAGGGCGGCCGCTGATAGGCCGCGCCGCTAGGTGCAAGAATATCGCGCACCCTGTGGGAGGGGTAGCGTCCATAGATCGCGCATCGAGCGCGATTCTCGCGGCTTTTGCGTGCGATCCGGCGATCTGCGTACGTGTCAGGCGTGAACGAGCGAGCGATATCGGCCTCAGATATCGGCAGTGGTTATCGGAACAGTGCCCGGCTTGGCGATCCCTGCCGAGACGTCCACGGGACCTTGGGAAGGAGAGAATCATCGTCGAGATGACCCTCTAAAAACTGTCACGTGCAAGACACATTTGATAGTGTCTTACACGTGACCTTCAAGCAACTATTCAAGGTCAAATTAATGACACCATCTTATGACCTCCTTGAAACCATACAACTTTTATCTGAAACATTTTCTTGTAAAATGCAAGGGAACGGAAATATTTGAGGTGATAGATTAAAATGGAACACCCTGTATATATACGAGGTATGTTCAAAAAGTATCGCGAATTTTGTGTTTTTTCAAAAATTTATTTATTCATGAATATCTATTTTGTCCCCTTCAAAGTAATCCCCATGAGATATTATACACTTGTGCCAACGGTTTTTCCAATCTTCGAAGCACTTCAAAAAATCATTTTTTTTATCTTGTTCAGCTCCTCCTTCGATGCCGTCTTTATCTCGTCAAGCGTAGCGTAACGTCGTCCTTTCATGGGCCTCTTCAGTTTAGGGAACAAGAAAAAGTCACAGGGGGCCAGATCTGGGGAATACGGTGGCTGCGGCATCATTAGTGTGTTGTTTTTGGCCAAAAAGTCGCGCACAAGCAACGATGTGTGAGCAGGGGCGTTATCGTGGTGCAAAAGCCAATTTTTGTTCTTCCACAAATCCGGGCGTTTCTGGCGGATTGCTTCGCGCAAATTGCGCATAACTTGCAGGTAATATTCCTTATTGACCGTTCTACCCTGTGGCAAGAACTCATGATGCACCACGCCCCTGCAATCGAAGAAAACTGTCAGCAAAACTTTCACATTCGACCGAACTTGGCGCGCTTTTTTCGGTCTTGGTTCGTGCGGCAGCTTCCATTGAGATGATTGAGCTTTGGTTTCCACGTCATAACCATAAACCCACGATTCGTCACCAGTTATGACCCTCTGGAGCAAATTTGGGTCGTCGCGGACAGAGTCCAACATCTCATTAGCAATGTTCATGCGATGCTGTTTTTGGTCGCAATTGAGCAATTTTGGTACGAATTTCGCGGCGACCCGTCTCATGCCCAAATCATTGATAAAAATCGAATGGCACGAGCCAATCGATATGTTTAGGTCCTCAGCAACTTCTCTAACGGTGATTCGACGATTGGCCAATACCATTTTCTCCACTTCATTAATTTTTTTGTCTGTTGTTGAAGTGCTCGGGCGTCCGGCACGCTCTTCGTCGTTCACATCTTCTCGGCCTTCTGAGAACATTTTGTACCACCGATAAACGTTGCTTCGGTCCAAAGTAGCTTCTCCGTATGCCACAGTCAACATTCGGAATGCATCCGCGCACTTAATTTCGTTTTTCACACAAAATTTGATACAGGTTCTTTGATCCATTTTTTTGAATAGGTAAAAATCGAAGACGATCCAAAACACGTGCAAGCAAAGCAGCTGTCAACAATTAAGTGAACATTCAAAATGGCCGAGCTTGTCGGCATAAGTGAGAGACATGAGTACCAACATAACGCCACAAAAAGATCGAAATTCGAATATACGTAACCCGCGAAAATTCAAAATTCGCGATACTTTTTGAACACACCTCGTACACACAAGTAAGACCTTTTTTTACAAAAAATACATTTATCGTGGCAAATTGTGAGATTGTACCTTTGTACGATTATGTGCACTTAGAAAAAAGTGTACGCAATAATTTGCTAATTTGAAAGATTTGATTGTCGATAAATTTCAAAAAAAGTCAAAGAGACAATTTGTTTCATGGAACGATATTGTTACTGCATATGAAATGGATAAATATTCCTTTTTGAAACAGCGACAGATGCCAAAATTAACAAATAAACACGTTATTCCGATTTGTATTCCAAAAATGTGAGTGAAATATGTGATCCAAGTAATTAGCCATACAGTAGAAAATTTCATTGATGTCATTCTAACATGGAATAAAGGTAAAATACTGTAATCATTGAGAAAAAATTTGTTGTTTATGAAGTTTTTACGTTGTACAAAATACAACACATAATACTCTAATATCATGTCTTATTACAAGTATTGTGGATACTTCCAAAGGACAAATAGTCTTATCGCCCAGTGTTGCAACAACAGCAGACATTTTACTATTTTTCAAAGATTTATTTGACTCTTTTAACAGAAAAGAACATAAACTGTTATCATGTATAACAAGCTCATTTAGTAATCACATAGCATTTTGGCAAAACGCTGTAAATAAAATTCGTAAAATGGACTTCGTGGAAATTGGAATCCATAAATATATAAGATATAATACAAAATGCCTAGTAAATTGGGTATGGACCATTCGAGACGCACTGATTTTATGGAATAAACTACAAAAAAATGGATTTTTTTCTTTCAATTTAAGATTTAACAATCAAGATATTGTAGAAAACTGTTTTAGCCAAATTAGAGATCATGGGCACAAGAATAATAATCCCACACCATATCAATCTGTGGCATCTTTTAAAACACTTTTAATAACAAACTTGACATCCAAGCATTTAATTTCAGCCAATTGCGTAGAAAATAAGGATGGAACATCACTATCGCTGTTAAAGATGATATCGACAAATGAAATAACTAAAGAAGAAAAGGATATCAAAGAAATAAATGCATACTCTGAATGTATACAGTCTTGTAGACTTGCAACAAAATTTTATTTATATGTTGATGCCCACAAATAATAAAAAATGTTTTGACAAAATGTGCAACGCAGTGTGAGGAATGTGTACAATATCTTCAACACGACGATATTTTAAAAACTGTCCAGCATGTATTAGAAATAGCAGAATTGAAAATTGTGAACTTCTGCTATGAAATAGAAATTAAGAAAAATTAGTGAGTTTATTATACTTGGAACATTTTTCAAAAGTTTTAACACATTGTTCTATATTGCTTGATAATTCGATTGAGGAAATTGCAAAACAATACTTTATTATATGGTACAGGTATATTAATAAAATAATAAATAGAACGGAAAAAAAGACATGAGTACAAAAATAATTTCGTTTATAACCAAGCAAAGAGAATGTCGTTAAAATAGAAAAAGAAAACAAAGAAATAAATTATTATTTAATCTGAGAAATTATTTTACGACAAGGCGTAAGAACTTTTCCAATTTCAGCCCGATTTTATATTCAAAATTGCTTGAATCGAAATCTCGAAATTTCATAGAATTATTTTGAGTTAATAGAATCTTCAGATTTGAAACTAGAGATTCAAAATAATTTTAAATATAAGATTGGAGTGAACTACTCATAGTATGCAATTTCCTTTAAAAATCACTTTTAATTTCACTATTCTTTTTTAGTATTAATTAGCGGCTTTATGGTCTCGGTACAAGAGAGTGAAGTCATTGTGTGCTTAGTATCTGACACTCACGTTTGTATAAAAATAAAATCTATATTTCTATAATACGATTAAGAAACTGAAAAAAACTATATAATGAAATTTTCCACATAAATTGTATTTTTTAATTATAATAATTTTCTACGAAATGAAGGAAGGGGAGTATTGGAAGAATAAGAATAAGAAGGCATGCAGATTGTGCGGACGCGAGGAGGAGTCTTGGGAGCATGTGTGGAAGAGATGCAAAGACTCAACAAAAATAAACTTTCTTGGAAAGCTCTTGACACCAACTATTAGATTCTGAAATCAGAAATAGGGTGTTCTATTTAAAAAAGTTAATGTGATTTTGATCTGACCTTGGCGATGTCATCCAAGGTCAAACTGATAAGATCAATAAATAAATCTTTTGAAACCCTACAAGTTTTATCTGAAACGCTTTTTTCTAAAATGCTTGGTTTCCAAAATAATCAAGGAGTCCGAAACTTTTCGATGACTCTGTGTATACACACACACATGCGCGGGCGCACACGCACGCACACACACACACACACACACACACACACACACACACACACACACACACACTACATGGGCTAAAAAGTCTCGGGATCTTTTAATAGGTGGCGCCACTAGAAAATGAACATGATTTATTTCGAGAGGTTCACGTGTAACTAGTTTATGTGTGAAGTTTCATGATATTTTGTTCATTCGTTTACAAGCTACAGTCGTTTAAGTGTCGCTACCTTAGTCTTTGTAAAAAAAAAAATGGAAAAACTGGAATGTCGCATGTTGATCAAACATTGTTTTTTGATGGGAAAAACTTCTGAGCAATCAATGAAATGGTTGAAGAAATGTTATCCCACATCTGTTTCTTCGAGAACAATAGTTTATCGATGTTTTAGTGAATTTAAAATGGTACAAACACTGAAGACGCACCTTGCTCTGAAAGACCAAAAGAGGCTACGAATTCGGAAATCTAAAGTGCATCAAATTGTTTTGAGTGATCGTAAAGTGAAGTTGCGCGAGTTAGTTGAGGCCGTTGGCATCTCAAAAGAACAGGTAGGATACATTTTGCACAATGTTTTGGACATGAAAAAACTATCTATGCGATAGGTGCCGCGTTTGCTGTCGACCAAAAACAGCAGCGCGTTGATAATTCAACGGTCGGTTTGGCGTTGTTGCAGCGTAATTGAGCGGACTTTTTTCGACGTTTTGTGACGATGGATGAAACGTGGATCTATTACCATACGCCTGAGTCCAATAGGCAGTCTGCAGAGTGGCTGAAAAGCCATGAAAGCCGACCAAAGCGGCCGAAAGACCAACGCTCAGCCAGAAAGGTTTTGACCTCCGTTTTTTGGGATGCGCATGGCATAATCTTTATCGATTACCTGCAAAAAGGAAAAACAGTTACGGGAGAGTATTATTCAGCGTTATTGGACAAACTGAACGACGGAATAAAGAAAAAACGGCCCCATATGGCGAAGAAAAAAGTTTTGTACTATCACAATAATACACCGCCACACACGTCCTTGAAAGCAATGATCAAATTGGACCAATTACGATATGAATTAGTTACTCACTCGCTGTATTCTCCAGACTTGGCTCCCGATTATTATCTGTTTCCAAACTTCAAGCGGTGGCTCTAGGGAAAGAGATTCACATCGAATGAGAGAATCATCGCAGAAACCGAGGCGTATTTTGAAGGCTTGAACATTTCTTACTACAGAAAGGGCATCGAAATGTTAGAAAATCGCTATACCAAGTGTATCGTACTCGAAGGCAAATATGTTAAGGAATAAATATAACTTGGCCCAAAAAACGTTTGTTTTTATTACTAATCCCGGCCCATGTAGTATATATATACGAGGTGTGTTCAAAAAGTATCGCGAATTTTGTGTTTTTTCAAAAATTATTTATTTATTCATGAATATCTATTTTGTCCCCTTCAAAGTAATCCCCATGAGATATTATACACTTGTGCCAACGGTTTTTCCAATCTTCGAAGCACTTCAAAAAATCATTTTTTTTTTATCTTGTTCAGCTCCTCCTTCGATGCCGTCTTTATCTCATCAAGCGTAGCGTAACGTCGTCCTTTCATGGGCCTCTTCAGTTTAGGGAACAAGAAAAAGTCACAGGGGGCCAGATCTGGGGAATACGGTGGCTGCGGCATCATTAGTGTGTTGTTTTTGGCCAAAAAGTCGCGCACAAGCAACGATGTGTGAGCAGGGGCGTTATCGTGGTGCAAAAGCCAATTTTTGTTCTTCCACAAATCCGGGCGTTTCTGGCGGATTGCTTCGCGCAAATTGCGCATAACTTGCAGGTAATATTCCTTATTGACCGTTCTACCCTGTGGCAAGAACTCATGATGCACCACGCCCCTGCAATCGAAGAAAACTGTCAGCAAAACTTTCACATTCGACCGAACTTGGCGCGCTTTTTACGGTCTTGGTTCGTGCGGCAGCTTCCATTGAGATGATTGAGCTTTGGTTTCCACGTCATAACCATAAACCCACGATTCGTCACCAGTTATGACCCTCTGGAGCAAATTTGAGTCGTCGCGGACAGAGTCCAACATCTCATTAGCAATGTTCATGCGATGCTGTTTTTGGTCGCAATTGAGCAATTTTGGTACGAATTTCGCGGCGACCCGTCTCATGCCCAAATCATTGATAAAAATCGAATGGCACGAGCCAATCGATATGTTTAGGTCCTCAGCAACTTCTCTAACGGTGATTCGACGATTGGCCAATACCATTTTCTCCACTTCATTAATTTTTTCGTCTGTTGTTGAAGTGCTCGGGCGTCCGGCACGCTCTTCGTCGTTCACATCTTCTCGGCCTTCTGAGAACATTTTGTACCACCGATAAACGTTGCTTCGGTCCAAAGTAGCTTCTCCGTATGCCACAGTCAACATTCGGAATGCATCCGCGCACTTAATTTCGTTTTTCACACAAAATTTGATACAGGTTCTTTGATCCATTTTTTTGAATAGGTAAAAATCGAAGACGATCCAAAACACGTGCAAGCAAAGCAGCTGTCAACAATTAAGTGAACATTCAAAATGGCCGAGCTTGTCGGCATAAGTGAGAGACATGAGTACCAACATAACGCCACAAAAAGATCGAAATTCGAATATACGTAACCCGCGAAAATTCAAAATTCGCGATACTTTTTGAACACACCTCGTACACACAAGTAAGACCTTTTTTTACAAAAAATACATTTATCGTGGCAAATTGTGAGATTGTACCTTTGTACGATTATGTGCACTTAGAAAAAAGTGTACGCAATAATTTGCTAATTTGAAAGATTTGATTGTCGATAAATTTCAAAAAAAGTCAAAGAGACAATTTGTTTCATGGAACGATATTGTTACTGCATATGAAATGGATAAATATTCCTTTTTGAAACAGCGACAGATGCCAAAATTAACAAATAAACACGTTATTCCGATTTGTATTCCAAAAATGTGAGTGAAATATGTGATCCAAGTAATTAGCCATACAGTAGAAAATTTCATTGATGTCATTCTAACATGGAATAAAGGTAAAATACTGTAATCATTGAGAAAAAATTTGTTGTTTATGAAGTTTTTACGTTGTACAAAATACAACACATAATACTCTAATATCATGTCTTATTACAAGTATTGTGGATACTTCCAAAGGACAAATAGTCTTATCGCCCAGTGTTGCAACAACAGCAGACATTTTACTATTTTTCAAAGATTTATTTGACTCTTTTAACAGAAAAGAACATAAACTGTTATCATGTATAACAAGCTCATTTAGTAATCACATAGCATTTTGGCAAAACGCTGTAAATAAAATTCGTAAAATGGACTTCGTGGAAATTGGAATCCATAAATATATAAGATATAATACAAAATGCCTAGTAAATTGGGTATGGACCATTCGAGACGCACTGATTTTATGGAATAAACTACAAAAAAATGGATTTTTTTCTTTCAATTTAAGATTTAACAATCAAGATATTGTAGAAAACTGTTTTAGCCAAATTAGAGATCATGGGCACAAGAATAATAATCCCACACCATATCAATCTGTGGCATCTTTTAAAACACTTTTAATAACAAACTTGACATCCAAGCATTTAATTTCAGCCAATTGCGTAGAAAATAAGGATGGAACATCACTATCGCTGTTAAAGATGATATCGACAAATGAAATAACTAAAGAAGAAAAGGATATCAAAGAAATAAATGCATACTCTGAATGTATACAGTCTTGTAGACTTGCAACAAAATTTTATTTATATGTTGATGCCCACAAATAATAAAAAATGTTTTGACAAAATGTGCAACGCAGTGTGAGGAATGTGTACAATATCTTCAACACGACGATATTTTAAAAACTGTCCAGCATGTATTAGAAATAGCAGAATTGAAAATTGTGAACTTCTGCTATGAAATAGAAATTAAGAAAAATTAGTGAGTTTATTATACTTGGAACATTTTTCAAAAGTTTTAACACATTGTTCTATATTGCTTGATAATTCGATTGAGGAAATTGCAAAACAATACTTTATTATATGGTACAGGTATATTAATAAAATAATAAATAGAACGGAAAAAAAGACATGAGTACAAAAATAATTTCGTTTATAACCAAGCAAAGAGAATGTCGTTAAAATAGAAAAAGAAAACAAAGAAATAAATTATTATTTAATCTGAGAAATTATTTTACGACAAGGCGTAAGAACTTTTCCAATTTCAGCCCGATTTTATATTCAAAATTGCTTGAATCGAAATCTCGAAATTTCATAGAATTATTTTGAGTTAATAGAATCTTCAGATTTGAAACTAGAGATTCAAAATAATTTTAAATATAAGATTGGAGTGAACTACTCATAGTATGCAATTTCCTTTAAAAATCACTTTTAATTTCACTATTCTTTTTTAGTATTAATTAGCGGCTTTATGGTCTCGGTACAAGAGAGTGAAGTCATTGTGTGCTTAGTATCTGACACTCACGTTTGTATAAAAATAAAATCTATATTTCTATAATACGATTAAGAAACTGAAAAAAACTATATAATGAAATTTTCCACATAAATTGTATTTTTTAATTATAATAATTTTCTACGAAATGAAGGAAGGGGAGTATTGGAAGAATAAGAATAAGAAGGCATGCAGATTGTGCGGACGCGAGGAGGAGTCTTGGGAGCATGTGTGGAAGAGATGCAAAGACTCAACAAAAATAAACTTTCTTGGAAAGCTCTTGACACCAACTATTAGATTCTGAAATCAGAAATAGGGTGTTCTATTTAAAAAAGTTAATGTGATTTTGATCTGACCTTGGCGATGTCATCCAAGGTCAAACTGATAAGATCAATAAATAAATCTTTTGAAACCCTACAAGTTTTATCTGAAACGCTTTTTTCTAAAATGCTTGGTTTCCAAAATAATCAAGGAGTCCGAAACTTTTCGATGACTCTGTGTATACACACACACATGCGCGGGCGCACACGCACGCACACACACACACACACACACACACACACACACACACACACACACACACACTACATGGGCTAAAAAGTCTCGGGATCTTTTAATAGGTGGCGCCACTAGAAAATGAACATGATTTATTTCGAGAGGTTCACGTGTAACTAGTTTATGTGTGAAGTTTCATGATATTTTGTTCATTCGTTTACAAGCTACAGTCGTTTAAGTGTCGCTACCTTAGTCTTTGTAAAAAAAAAAATGGAAAAACTGGAATGTCGCATGTTGATCAAACATTGTTTTTTGATGGGAAAAACTTCTGAGCAATCAATGAAATGGTTGAAGAAATGTTATCCCACATCTGTTTCTTCGAGAACAATAGTTTATCGATGTTTTAGTGAATTTAAAATGGTACAAACACTGAAGACGCACCTTGCTCTGAAAGACCAAAAGAGGCTACGAATTCGGAAATCTAAAGTGCATCAAATTGTTTTGAGTGATCGTAAAGTGAAGTTGCGCGAGTTAGTTGAGGCCGTTGGCATCTCAAAAGAACAGGTAGGATACATTTTGCACAATGTTTTGGACATGAAAAAACTATCTATGCGATAGGTGCCGCGTTTGCTGTCGACCAAAAACAGCAGCGCGTTGATAATTCAACGGTCGGTTTGGCGTTGTTGCAGCGTAATTGAGCGGACTTTTTTCGACGTTTTGTGACGATGGATGAAACGTGGATCTATTACCATACGCCTGAGTCCAATAGGCAGTCTGCAGAGTGGCTGAAAAGCCATGAAAGCCGACCAAAGCGGCCGAAAGACCAACGCTCAGCCAGAAAGGTTTTGACCTCCGTTTTTTGGGATGCGCATGGCATAATCTTTATCGATTACCTGCAAAAAGGAAAAACAGTTACGGGAGAGTATTATTCAGCGTTATTGGACAAACTGAACGACGGAATAAAGAAAAAACGGCCCCATATGGCGAAGAAAAAAGTTTTGTACTATCACAATAATACACCGCCACACACGTCCTTGAAAGCAATGATCAAATTGGACCAATTACGATATGAATTAGTTACTCACTCGCTGTATTCTCCAGACTTGGCTCCCGATTATTATCTGTTTCCAAACTTCAAGCGGTGGCTCTAGGGAAAGAGATTCACATCGAATGAGAGAATCATCGCAGAAACCGAGGCGTATTTTGAAGGCTTGAACATTTCTTACTACAGAAAGGGCATCGAAATGTTAGAAAATCGCTATACCAAGTGTATCGTACTCGAAGGCAAATATGTTAAGGAATAAATATAACTTGGCCCAAAAAACGTTTGTTTTTATTACAAATCCCGGCCCATGTAGTATATATATACGAGGTGTGTTCAAAAAGTATCGCGAATTTTGTGTTTTTTCAAAAATTATTTATTTATTCATGAATATCTATTTTGTCCCCTTCAAAGTAATCCCCATGAGATATTATACACTTGTGCCAACGGTTTTTCCAATCTTCGAAGCACTTCAAAAAATCATTTTTTTTTTATCTTGTTCAGCTCCTCCTTCGATGCCGTCTTTATCTCATCAAGCGTAGCGTAACGTCGTCCTTTCATGGGCCTCTTCAGTTTAGGGAACAAGAAAAAGTCACAGGGGGCCAGATCTGGGGAATACGGTGGCTGCGGCATCATTAGTGTGTTGTTTTTGGCCAAAAAGTCGCGCACAAGCAACGATGTGTGAGCAGGGGCGTTATCGTGGTGCAAAAGCCAATTTTTGTTCTTCCACAAATCCGGGCGTTTCTGGCGGATTGCTTCGCGCAAATTGCGCATAACTTGCAGGTAATATTCCTTATTGACCGTTCTACCCTGTGGCAAGAACTCATGATGCACCACGCCCCTGCAATCGAAGAAAACTGTCAGCAAAACTTTCACATTCGACCGAACTTGGCGCGCTTTTTACGGTCTTGGTTCGTGCGGCAGCTTCCATTGAGATGATTGAGCTTTGGTTTCCACGTCATAACCATAAACCCACGATTCGTCACCAGTTATGACCCTCTGGAGCAAATTTGAGTCGTCGCGGACAGAGTCCAACATCTCATTAGCAATGTTCATGCGATGCTGTTTTTGGTCGCAATTGAGCAATTTTGGTACGAATTTCGCGGCGACCCGTCTCATGCCCAAATCATTGATAAAAATCGAATGGCACGAGCCAATCGATATGTTTAGGTCCTCAGCAACTTCTCTAACGGTGATTCGACGATTGGCCAATACCATTTTCTCCACTTCATTAATTTTTTCGTCTGTTGTTGAAGTGCTCGGGCGTCCGGCACGCTCTTCGTCGTTCACATCTTCTCGGCCTTCTGAGAACATTTTGTACCACCGATAAACGTTGCTTCGGTCCAAAGTAGCTTCTCCGTATGCCACAGTCAACATTCGGAATGCATCCGCGCACTTAATTTCGTTTTTCACACAAAATTTGATACAGGTTCTTTGATCCATTTTTTTGAATAGGTAAAAATCGAAGACGATCCAAAACACGTGCAAGCAAAGCAGCTGTCAACAATTAAGTGAACATTCAAAATGGCCGAGCTTGTCGGCATAAGTGAGAGACATGAGTACCAACATAACGCCACAAAAAGATCGAAATTCGAATATACGTAACCCGCGAAAATTCAAAATTCGCGATACTTTTTGAACACACCTCGTACACACAAGTAAGACCTTTTTTTACAAAAAATACATTTATCGTGGCAAATTGTGAGATTGTACCTTTGTACGATTATGTGCACTTAGAAAAAAGTGTACGCAATAATTTGCTAATTTGAAAGATTTGATTGTCGATAAATTTCAAAAAAAGTCAAAGAGACAATTTGTTTCATGGAACGATATTGTTACTGCATATGAAATGGATAAATATTCCTTTTTGAAACAGCGACAGATGCCAAAATTAACAAATAAACACGTTATTCCGATTTGTATTCCAAAAATGTGAGTGAAATATGTGATCCAAGTAATTAGCCATACAGTAGAAAATTTCATTGATGTCATTCTAACATGGAATAAAGGTAAAATACTGTAATCATTGAGAAAAAATTTGTTGTTTATGAAGTTTTTACGTTGTACAAAATACAACACATAATACTCTAATATCATGTCTTATTACAAGTATTGTGGATACTTCCAAAGGACAAATAGTCTTATCGCCCAGTGTTGCAACAACAGCAGACATTTTACTATTTTTCAAAGATTTATTTGACTCTTTTAACAGAAAAGAACATAAACTGTTATCATTTATAACAAGCTCATTTAGTAATCACATAGCATTTTGGCAAAACGCTGTAAATAAAATTCGTAAAATGGACTTCGTGGAAATTGGAATCCATAAATATATAAGATATAATACAAAATGCCTAGTAAATTGGGTATGGACCATTCGAGACGCACTGATTTTATGGAATAAACTACAAAAAAATGGATTTTTTTCTTTCAATTTAAGATTTAACAATCAAGATATTGTAGAAAACTGTTTTAGCCAAATTAGAGATCATGGGTACAAGAATAATAATCTCACACCATATCAATCTGTGGCATCTTTTAAAACACTTTTAATAACAAACTTGACATCCAAGCATTTAATTTCAGCCAATTGCGTAGAAAATAAGGATGGAACATCACTATCGCTGTTAAAGATGATATCGACAAATGAAATAACTAAAGAAGAAAAGGATATCAAAGAAATAAATGCATACTCTGAATGTATACAGTCTTGTAAACTTGCAACAAAATTTTATTTATATGTTGATGCCCACAAATAATAAAAAATGTTTTGACAAAATGTGCAACGCAGTGTGAGGAATGTGTACAATATCTTCAACACGACGATATTTTAAAAACTGTCCAGCATGTATTAGAAATAGCAGAATTGAAAATTGTGAACTTCTGCTATGAAATAGAAATTAAGAAAAATTAGTGAGTTTATTATACTTGGAACATTTTTCAAAAGTTTTAACACATTGTTCTATATTGCTTGATAATTCGATTGAGGAAATTGCAAAACAATACTTTATTATATGGTACAGGTATATTAATAAAATAATAAATAGAACGGAAAAAAAGACATGAGTACAAAAATAATTTCGTTTATAACCAAGCAAAGAGAATGTCGTTAAAATAGAAAAAGAAAACAAAGAAATAAATTATTATTTAATCTGAGAAATTATTTTACGACAAGGCGTAAGAACTTTTCCAATTTCAGCCCGATTTTATATTCAAAATTGCTTGAATCGAAATCTCGAAATTTCATAGAATTATTTTGAGTTAATAGAATCTTCAGATTTGAAACTAGAGATTCAAAATAATTTTAAATATAAGATTGGAGTGAACTACTCATAGTATGCAATTTCCTTTAAAAATCACTTTTAATTTCACTATTCTTTTTTAGTATTAATTAGCGGCTTTATGGTCTCGGTACAAGAGAGTGAAGTCATTGTGTGCTTAGTATCTGACACTCACGTTTGTATAAAAATAAAATCTATATTTCTATAATACGATTAAGAAACTGAAAAAAACTATATAATGAAATTTTCCACATAAATTGTATTTTTTAATTATAATAATTTTCTACGAAATGAAGGAAGGGGAGTATTGGAAGAATAAGAATAAGAAGGCATGCAGATTGTGCGGACGCGAGGAGGAGTCTTGGGAGCATGTGTGGAAGAGATGCAAAGACTCAACAAAAATAAACTTTCTTGGAAAGCTCTTGACACCAACTATTAGATTCTGAAATCAGAAATAGGGTGTTCTATTTAAAAAAGTTAATGTGATTTTGATCTGACCTTGGCGATGTCATCCAAGGTCAAACTGATAAGATCAATAAATAAATCTTTTGAAACCCTACAAGTTTTATCTGAAACGCTTTTTTCTAAAATGCTTGGTTTCCAAAATAATCAAGGAGTCCGAAACTTTTCGATGACTCTGTGTATACACACACACATGCGCGGGCGCACACGCACGCACACACACACACACACACACACACACACACACACACACACACACACACACTACATGGGCTAAAAAGTCTCGGGATCTTTTAATAGGTGGCGCCACTAGAAAATGAACATGATTTATTTCGAGAGGTTCACGTGTAACTAGTTTATGTGTGAAGTTTCATGATATTTTGTTCATTCGTTTACAAGCTACAGTCGTTTAAGTGTCGCTACCTTAGTCTTTGTAAAAAAAAAAATGGAAAAACTGGAATGTCGCATGTTGATCAAACATTGTTTTTTGATGGGAAAAACTTCTGAGCAATCAATGAAATGGTTGAAGAAATGTTATCCCACATCTGTTTCTTCGAGAACAATAGTTTATCGATGTTTTAGTGAATTTAAAATGGTACAAACACTGAAGACGCACCTTGCTCTGAAAGACCAAAAGAGGCTACGAATTCGGAAATCTAAAGTGCATCAAATTGTTTTGAGTGATCGTAAAGTGAAGTTGCGCGAGTTAGTTGAGGCCGTTGGCATCTCAAAAGAACAGGTAGGATACATTTTGCACAATGTTTTGGACATGAAAAAACTATCTATGCGATAGGTGCCGCGTTTGCTGTCGACCAAAAACAGCAGCGCGTTGATAATTCAACGGTCGGTTTGGCGTTGTTGCAGCGTAATTGAGCGGACTTTTTTCGACGTTTTGTAGACGATGGATGAAACGTGGATCTATTACCATACGCCTGAGTCCAATAGGCAGTCTGCAGAGTGGCTGAAAAGCCATGAAAGCCGACCAAAGCGGCCGAAAGACCAACGCTCAGCCAGAAAGGTTTTGACCTCCGTTTTTTGGGATGCGCATGGCATAATCTTTATCGATTACCTGCAAAAAGGAAAAACAGTTACGGGAGAGTATTATTCAGCGTTATTGGACAAACTGAACGACGGAATAAAGAAAAAACGGCCCCATATGGCGAAGAAAAAAGTTTTGTACTATCACAATAATACACCGCCACACACGTCCTTGAAAGCAATGATCAAATTGGACCAATTACGATATGAATTAGTTACTCACTCGCTGTATTCTCCAGACTTGGCTCCCGATTATTATCTGTTTCCAAACTTCAAGCGGTGGCTCTAGGGAAAGAGATTCACATCGAATGAGAGAATCATCGCAGAAACCGAGGCGTATTTTGAAGGCTTGAACATTTCTTACTACAGAAAGGGCATCGAAATGTTAGAAAATCGCTATACCAAGTGTATCGTACTCGAAGGCAAATATGTTAAGGAATAAATATAACTTGACCCAAAAAACGTTTGTTTTTATTACAAATCCCGGCCCATGTAGTATATATATACGAGGTGTGTTCAAAAAGTATCGCGAATTTTGTGTTTTTTCAAAAATTATTTATTTATTCATGAATATCTATTTTGTCCCCTTCAAAGTAATCCCCATGAGATATTATACACTTGTGCCAACGGTTTTTCCAATCTTCGAAGCACTTCAAAAAATCATTTTTTTTTATCTTGTTCAGCTCCTCCTTCGATGCCGTCTTTATCTCATCAAGCGTAGCGTAACGTCGTCCTTTCATGGGCCTCTTCAGTTTAGGGAACAAGAAAAAGTCACAGGGGGCCAGATCTGGGGAATACGGTGGCTGCGGCATCATTAGTGTGTTGTTTTTGGCCAAAAAGTCGCGCACAAGCAACGATGTGTGAGCAGGGGCGTTATCGTGGTGCAAAAGCCAATTTTTGTTCTTCCACAAATCCGGGCGTTTCTGGCGGATTGCTTCGCGCAAATTGCGCATAACTTGCAGGTAATATTCCTTATTGACCGTTCTACCCTGTGGCAAGAACTCATGATGCACCACGCCCCTGCAATCGAAGAAAACTGTCAGCAAAACTTTCACATTCGACCGAACTTGGCGCGCTTTTTACGGTCTTGGTTCGTGCGGCAGCTTCCATTGAGATGATTGAGCTTTGGTTTCCACGTCATAACCATAAACCCACGATTCGTCACCAGTTATGACCCTCTGGAGCAAATTTGGGTCGTCGCGGACAGAGTCCAACATCTCATTAGCAATGTTCATGCGATGCTGTTTTTGGTCGCAATTGAGCAATTTTGGTACGAATTTCGCGGCGACCCGTCTCATGCCCAAATCATTGATAACAATCGAATGGCACGAGCCAATCGATATGTTTAGGTCCTCAGCAACTTCTCTAACGGTGATTCGACGATTGGCCAATACCATTTTCTCCACTTCATTAATTTTTTCGTCTGTTGTTGAAGTGCTCGGGCGTCCGGCACGCTCTTCGTCGTTCACATCTTCTCGGCCTTCTGAGAACATTTTGTACCACCGATAAACGTTGCTTCGGTCCAAGGTAGCTTCTCCATATGCCACAGTCAACATTCGGAATGCATCCGCGCACTTAATTTCGTTTTTCACACAAAATTTGATACAGGTTCTTCGATCCATTTTTTTGAATAGGTAAAAATCGAAGACGATCCAAAACACGTGCAAGCAAAGCAGCTGTCAACAATTAAGTGAACATTCAAAATGGCCGAGCTTGTCGGCATAAGTGAGAGACATGAGTACCAACATAACGCCACAAAAAGATCGAAATTCGAATATACGTAACCCGCGAAAATTCAAAATTCGCGATACTTTTTGAACACACCTCGTATATATATATATATATATATATATATATATATATATATATATAAGGGATTTAATCCCAGAGCGCGTAATAAATGATGATTTTCTCTTTCTCTCTCTCTCTTTCCACCTTGTTTAAAGAAATCTTAAACATCCTAAAATGCACAATTAAAATAAACATTTTGGCGTTTTTGTAATAATTTATCAATTTAATGTGAATTAATTTATTTCAGTTACAATAAATATTTAAAGTGTGCTCCTTTTACTTCGATACATATTCTTGCTCTTTTTTGTACATTTTGTATACAAATGAATGTTTGTTTACAAGAAACGGTATGTTCAACATTTATAATTCTCATTATTGGAGCTATGAAAATACAATGTGTCAGCCAAAAAAATTCTTGCCAACGTTGATATTCCATAAATGTTTGGTGTTTATTGTTGGGAGATCAAATCGTATTTCAAGACAATTATTTTAAGATAATTTATTAATCAAATTGAATTTGATCTATTTTTATTTTTTGTAAAATTTTTTTTTGTGATATTACATTTTTTATTATGTCTCTTAACATCTCTCCAAATTAAAAATTTTTTTCTTTACAAAATTAGCTTTGCCTTCTTTGATACTTCAAAAATGTTTATTTAATTGAAATAGAAGAAGAAAGACTAGATTGTTTCAAATCAAATATCATTGTTTGTAATAAATTTTTTAGTGCAAGTAACTATTTAGTGATGAAGATACTTATTGTTATTGAAGTGAGGTTTAATAACGCCGTGGCCTGCTCGATTACCGAATTAAAATCCGTGCAAGTTTTTTTGTTGGGCGGGGAGCAATAAAAGCAAAAATATTTATTCACACCAACATCAAGACAGTTGACGAGATGACGGAATTGGTATCCCGCACTATTGAAAGAATTGGTAATGATCAAGTTCGGAAAACTACGCAAAATGTACAAAAAAGAGCAAGAATGTGTATCGAAGTAAAAGGAACACACTTCGAACATTTATTGTAACTGTAATGAAATATACAATTAACTAATTCACATTAAATTGATAAATTATTACAAAAACGCCGAAACGTTTATTTTATTATAGTTGTGCATTTTAGGATGATTAAGATTTATGTTAAACAAGATGGAAAGAGAGATAGAGAGAGAGAGAGATTGCGCGCGCGCACGCGCACTTGTATACAGCTGTTTTGCTGCTCATCGTTGTTCTCCCGCCGCGTAATTGTTCAATTCCGCTCCGACCTCTCACCCATCTATTCTCGTCCCTGCTTTTCTTGTATAGATGGGCGCTGATTCGCTAACTTTAACATTGTATAACATTTAACAAAAGCTCAGATCAAAAAATGATTCAGGATTTTTCGACTTGGATTCATGTCCTCTATCTTGTGGTACACTTCAGGTACGATCGTTTTGTTATACCTTGTATATGTGTATATACAGAGTGTCCCATTTTATAAAACACACTTCAATAATTCTTCAATTAAGCATTTTCAGTAAAAATGTTTCAAACAAAAATTGCATGGTTGTGAAGGAGACATAAGATGCTGTTATTAATTTGATCTTGAATAATTGCTTAAAGGTTACGTGAAGGTCACCTTTAATTTTTTAAATGGAACTGCCTATTTTTTATAACATTCTTGTAGTTTATTTCGAGGCCTTTCCAAAACACTATAATTAAATGTTTTTTCGTTAAGTATTTTTTTAGTTAGTCAAGACAAGATTAATCGGTAATTCAGCCAGTCAAAGCAGGATCGGAAAAAATCCGGCCAGTTAAGGCAAGATTTAAAGAATTTTCTATCGTAATAAGTGTTCGAAAATTTTTTCTTCATTCTGAATACATAATTGAATTCGACGTTCGAAATTTCGAGCAGTTTCCGAAAGGACATTCCTAGGAATAGAAATGCAACAGTTTCTTATACGGTCTATTATATTGTCTCTAGTTGTAGGTATTTCTGCGTAAACCACATTTTTTATAAATCCCCATAGAAAAAAAATCGGGACTTGTCAGATCAGGAGATCTGGGGCACCATTCATGTCCTCTAAGTTCAATAAACTTACGTGGGAAGAAACGGAGTAGAAACTATCGGACTCTTCAACTGCAGTGAGCTGGTGCGTCATTATGTTGGAACCACATGCGTTGTCTTGTCACTAGATCTACGTCTTTCAAGAGGGCTGGCAATTCATGTTCAAGGAAATGCAAGTAATTCGCTGAATTAACGTTTCCGTCAAAAAAGAAGGATCCAATTAAGTAATCATTTACAATACCATACCACACTACAAGACTCCAACGGTGATCAATTGAACAATGCCAATGTGGGTTATCGTAGGACCAATAATGATTTTCGTCGGTGGACCCCGACTTGGAATACACACAGTTTGGCTTTCGGCCGGGGAGATCGACCGTTGGAGCGATCTAACGGTTGAGATTCCTGGTCGATCGCGCTGTGAGCCGGGGCAGGGTGATGCTGGCGATAAGCCTGGATATCGCCAACGCCTTCAATTCCCTGCCCTGGAGTAAGATTAGGGAGGGCCTTCGTTGGCTCGGAACGCCGCTTGGCTCGGGACGCCGCTTGGCTCGGGATGCCGCTCTGGTGCTGGCCGGATCAGCTTCACGGGTGTACATGGCGGGCACGTTGCTCGACACGTACGAATGGAAGGAGGAGCTGGCCCGGGAGGGCATGGCGGTGACGCCCAAAATGCTAGAAGCCAGGAGAAACCTGGCCAAGGCGAGCGTCATTCAGCACTGGCAGGAGCGGCTCCCACACGTCAGGGTGGGCCTAAGGGTGGTGGAGGCCTTTCAGCCCGGTCTAAAGGAGTGGTTGGGAAGGTCTTACGGAGGCTTGACTTTCCATATGACGCAGGTGCTTTCCGGGCATGGTTGCTTCGAAGAGTACCTGCACGAGATGACCGGGTGGGAGGCCCCGAGGAACGGGACACGGCCCAGCACACCCTGGAGGGGTGCCCAGCGTGGGGGGCGCGCCCTTGTGGAGGTGATAGGGGGTGGACTGGATCTACCCACAGTTGTGGGGAGGATCCTGGTTGCCCCCGAAAATTGGGATGTTTTCGTTGCCTTCTGCAGCACTATCATGCTGCAGAAGGAGGCGGCAGAGCGGGCGCGGGAGGAGGCTCCCGATGCGCCGCCAGAGAGGAGGCGAAGGGGGGGAGGCGCAGAAGGTTCTTGCAGCAACACCAGCAGGGATCACTTCCTCCCCCTTAACGGAAAAGATCGCGGGCAGTGGGCAGGGAGAGGGTGAGTGAGTTTTGTCGCCCTCTTCCTGCCCAAAATCGGAGATCGCCGGTGTCCTGGCGGCGACGGAATGGTCGCTACCGGGGACAACCCCACTGGCGCGGCTGCATTTCCTTCCTTCACCCTCCCTCAGGGAAGGGTGAAGGAGGGATGACCGGGAAGGAACAGTGGGGAGGGGAGACTCTCACAGCGCCGGCTAGACCGGACCGTGAGCCCTACCTTCTCCATCGTTGAGGAGGTACGGCTCGGACGGAATCAGCGGCGGGGTAGTTACCCGGCTGACCCGTCTCGGGGCTTGGGATGCAGGAGTGCGTACCTAGGGCCCTCTTCCACAGGGGCCCCGACGCACACCCGGCATCCTGGTTTGGGCGGCTGGAGCTCGACTTCGGTCGAGCTGTGGCCGCTAACTCCGGACCGAGGGTTCCTGCTCTCGGGCGGGGACCCGTTTGAGCTAGGACGGATCGCGGTGCATACTTAGTTCGATCCCGCGATCCGTCCCGAGCCCAGACGCCGGAAAAAGTTGGGTTTTAGTGAGTATGTCGGCTACTAGTTAGGTCGGCAAGTCTCACATACCCCACGTTTCTGTCCCCACAGGACCGGGGACCCATAAAGGCGTTTCCCAACTATAAAAAAGGGGAGGGCCTTCGTAGAAAGGGGGTTCCTCCCTATCTAGAGGAGGTTATCGGGGCCTACCTCGGCGACCGTGTTGTCGCCTGCAGGGACCGAGACGGCGCCACCATGCGTAGAGTGCTCAGCAGGGGGGTGCCACAGGGGTTGGTCCTCGGACCAATCCTGTGGAATGTGGGGTACGACCGTGCCCTAGACCACCGCCTCCATGCGAGGGTGTCGTTGGTATGTTATGCCGACGACACCATGGTCGTCGTCTCGGGCGAGGCGCACCACGAGGGACGGGCTTGGCATCATCCTAAGAAGAATCCGCCTTCTGGGCCTAAAAGTAGCCCTTAACAAAACAGAGGTGCTCCGGCTCGGGGGGCGGAGGGGGGGAAAAAGACCCTCGCTTTAGGAGCCTTCTAATAGAGGGCACTCGGGTCGAGGTGCAGTCCCAGATGAAGTATCTGGGACTGATCCTCGACTCGAAGTGGGGCTTTCAGTCCCACTTTGAACGAATGGCCGCCAGGTTGGGCGCCGCTGTGTCTAGTTTTAGCCGGTTAATGCTCAAACTGCGTGGCCCATCCGAGAGGGTGCGCCGCCTCTACATGGGGGTGGTGCGGTCGATAGCACTTTACGGGGCACTCGTGTGGTGCGGGGTCCTGGTGGCCAACAATAATCTGGTAAGATTGCTCCAAAGGGAGCAACAAAAGATGGCCATCAGGGTCTCGCGTGCGTCCCGCACCATCTCCTGTGTATGTTGTCGGGCTCGCCTCCGTGGACGTATGTGTGCGCTTGCAGACACCCACGAGTGGTAGGAGGAGCTTGCCCGCGGGGGTAAGCCTATAACGCAGCAGATGATAGAGGCGAGAAGGAATCTGGCGCGTCGGAAAGAGATAGGGCACTGGCAGGAGCGTATGCCCCACGCTAGGGCTGGCTTAAGGGTGGTTGAGGCCATTGGCCCCGTTCCAAAAGAGTGGGTGGGCAGGGGGCACGGGGGCCTCCTATTCCATACCATGCAGGTGCTTTCCGAGCATGGTTGCTTCGGAGAGTATCTGCACGAGAAGGTTGGGCGGAAGGTTCCTCCACGAGGTGCCACCACTGCCCAGAGGTGAGGGACACGGCGCAGCATACCTTAGAGGTTTGCCCAGCCTGGGCGGATGAGCGCCGTGCTCTCACCGAATAGGAGCTGGCCTCGACCTGCCCTCGGTGGTGGGGCGGATGCTCGCCAGTGCTGACGAATGGGAAGCGGTGGCCCCCTTCTGCGATGTCGTTATGTCGCGGAAGGAGGCTGCCAAGCGGGTGAGGGAGGAAGCTCCCGACGCGCCGCCAGAGAGGAAGCAAAGGAGGAGGAGGCATAGAGGCTTCCTGCAACAACACCAGCAGGGACCCCCTCCTCCCTCATAACAAAATGCGCGGTAGGGTGGGTAGGGAGAGGGGTGGATCTAACCGCCCACCCTCTCCCTGCCCACAACAGGTTATCGCCGGCGCAATGGCGGCGACGATTGTCGCCCCCAGAAACAAGACGCGGGCGCGGCTGCATTTTCCTCCTCCCCCCCTCTCGAAGGGGGTAGGGGGGATAGTCAAGAAGGAACAGTGGGGAGGGGACTTCTCACAGCGCCGGCTAGACCGGACAGAGGGCCCTACCCTTTCCACTGTTGAGGAGGTACGCCTCGTGCGGAATCAGCGGCGAGGTAGTTGCCCGGCTGACCCGTCTCGGGGCTTGGGATGCGGAAGTGCGTACCTAGGGCCCTCTTCCACGGGGGTTCGACGCACACCCGGCATCCCGGTTCGAGCGGCTGGGGCTCGATTACTGTCGAGCTCTGGCCGCTAACTCCGGAGGGGAGTTCCTGCTCTCGGGCGGGGACCCGTTTGGACTAGGACGGATCGCGGTGCATGCTAGTTCGATCCCGTGGTCCGTCCCGAGCCCAGACGCCGGAAAAAGTTGGGTTTTAATGAGTACGCCGGCCACTTCTAGGTCGACAAGTCTCACATACCCCGCGTTCCTGTCCCTACAGGAGCGGGGACCCATAAAGGCGTTTCCCAACTATCAAAAAAGAAAGGACCAATAATGATTGTTGTGTTGGTTTAGTTGGCCTGTATTATGGAAAGTAACTTCATCTGTGAACATAATAAACCTAAAAAATTGTTGATCCTGTCGTAACATAGCCAATTACAAAATTCAAGTCTTCGACGATAATCATTAGGTGTTAGTGCCTGAGTCAATGTTATGTGATATGGATGGAATGTATGCAAGGCCAAAAATCTCTGAGCTGTGTTTCTTAGAACACCAAATTGTTTTTCAATATCTCGTAGTGAAATATGTGGATTCTAAATAGATAATGAAATACTGGAAGTTAAGAAAATTGGAAAGTAGATAAATTATACCTAGAAGGTTCCAATTTCCAAATAGGAAATTTATCAGAGCTTTTTAAAACATAATTCTCTGGATATTTCAAATAATTCAGATTTTTTTACTTAGCTTCTTTGGCAATGAACTGTGGTTTCAAAAAGAAATATACTTTTCTTCAAAAGAAAAAAACCATGTTAAAGAACTATCAACTGAAAAATTCTAAGAAAAATTTTCATGCAATAATCTCGTAGAACACAAGCGCCAACAAAGTAGTCGTGCAGTGTATGCATACGCAAGATCGTGTTCGTGCAAGTCTTGCGATAGGTTATGCGATCATGAAACACAATCGACCCCCTGATCATTCAAGTTATCGTTATAGTAATTTTGGTTGTACAGACGTTCTGTTGTTTCTAATTCGTGTTAAGTTATTCGTATCTGTATCGTAAATAACGTTTGTGTGTAACATCGTATCTAGTTGTCGTTGATACAAAGTCCTGCACAGTCCTTTATCGGGTAAAAGTCGGTCGGTCGCAAGCACAGCTATTAAGTGTGTGTGTTTGTGTAAAAATCAGTGATTTTATTAACTACTGCGTAAGAACAACATTGAATTCCATTTCGTAAAGTAACGTGGCACTTGTCTGTAAGTTCAGAGTTTCTAGAACATTCTATATGCCTACATACAAAAAAGTGTGTTTATTTTAGTTACAAAGGTTATATTTGTTTCAAAAGCTGTAAGAGCAGAAATTTTTTTCGACAATTGTTTTGCAATTAATATGTTTAAGAAGATTTACGCTTTATCAAGACGTCCTACGGCTTAGGCGAGCGACCACTTGTCTCTTCGCGCGCTCTTATTTATCTGACTTTAATATTTTAATACTCGAAAATTATTGCAAATATTGCAAAATGGTATTAGACTTTTTGATTTATCTTGATTCCTTCTAACTCATCGTAATTTTTATACATTGGTCTAGAACACCCTGTGTATATATATATATATATATATATATATACAGGGTGTTTCAGACCACCCGTACACCCCTTTTCTCTTCGCAGGATTAGGACCAATCAAAAATATGTTCAGACGAAAGTTGTAGGGTTTCAAAAGATCTATTCAATGATCTTATCAGTTTGACCTTGGATGGCGTCGCCAAGGTCAGATAGAAATCACATTAAGTTTTTTAAATGGAACACCCTATTTTTGATTCTAGAATCTAATAGCTGGTGTCAAGACCTTTCCAAAACACTATAAGAATGTTTATTTTCGTTCACTACTTTCCGAGTTGTGCGGCTTGAAAGTTACACTACCACCAGCATCAGCATTACTCAAGATGTACCATGTGGTGGTTACTTAGTCGGATTTAATCTTGTGTGTGGGTGTGTGCATACGTGCATGCGTATGTGTATGGGGGAGGAAAAGGGAAGTCAAAGTTTTATGTACTCTGCTTTTGTTTATTAACTGGATTGATTATGTTTGATGATCAATCATGTCCAGATTGACTGTATGCATTTTCCCGTGCTTAGCATTATCCAGAATGAACGACGTGGACGTGACGAGAATTTCAGCCCATTGGGGTGCTTGATTCACGTGAGTCCCCTTGCCTCTCACGTTTGTGGTGTTTGATTCACGTGAGTCCCCTTGCCTCTCACGTTTGTGGTGCTTGATTCACGTGAGTCCCCTTGCCTCTCACGTTTGGGGTGCTTGATTCACGTGAGTCCCTTTGCCTCTCACGTTTGGGGTGCTTGATTCACGTGAGTCCCCTTGCCTCTCACGTTTGGGGTGCTTGATTCACGTGAGTCCCCTTGCCTCTCACGTTTGGGGTGCTTGATTCACGTGAGTCCCCTTGCCTCTCACGTTTGGGGTGCTTGATTCACGTGAGTCCCATTGCCTCTCACGTTTGGGGTGCTTGATTCACGTGAGTCTCCTTGCCTCTCACGTTTGGGGTGCTTGATTCACGTGAGTCCCCTTGCCTCTCACGTTTGGGGTGCTTGATTCACGTGAGTCCCCTTGCCTCTCACGTTTGGGGTGCTTGATTCACGTGAGTCCCCTTGCCTCTCACGTTTGGGGTGCTTGATTCACGTGAGTCCCCTTGCCTCTCACGTTCGGGAATGAATGAGTGTATGTTTTGTTAAGCGACTAAATGTTCAAAGTGAGCACCATTCTCTGCGATGCAAGCATCAACTCTATTTTGAAAATCATTGATTGCTCGAAGAATTTCCTCGGCACGTAAGGATCGAATTGCTTCACTTATTCTACGAATCATATTATCCCTCGTAGTCGGACGTTCATGATAGACCAAGTTTTTTATCCTTCCCCAGAAATAATAATCAAGGACGGTGAGATCTGGTGATCGGGGTGGATAATTGATTGGACCGTATTTGCCTATCCACTTGTCGGGGAACATAGTATTTAATGCCGCACGAGCAACTCTCGATGTATGAGACGGACATGCATCTTGTTGGAACCACATGTTCAGGCGCAATTGCAGAGGAATATTTTCTAGTAAGACAGGAAGATCTGTCATTATCAAGGCGGAATATCTATCACCGTTTAGATTTTCGTCAAAGAAAACAGGACCTATGATTTGACTTCCAATAATTCCACACCAAACATTGACTTTCCAAATGGTTTGATGATCTACTTCTCTCAACCAGTGAGGATTATTTTGTGCTCAATAACGAGAGTTCCAAGTATTAACAGATCCATCACTTTTAAGTGTACATTCGTCAGAAAATAAAATTTTCAAGTGGAAATCAAGTGGTTGCTGTCTTATAAAGTTGCAAAATACAAGTCTCTGTCTAATATCGTTATAATTCAACGCTTGATGAACAGACATTCTGTAATGGTGAAATTTGTTATTTTTTAGAATGCGCCAAACACTGATTTTACTAACACCAGAATCTTGTTCTCGTCGTCTTAAAGAATCATAAGGGTTCAATTCTGTCGATGCAAGAATTTCCACTGTTCTTTCATCCATAATAGGACGACGAATTTGTGTACCTTTGTTATGTTGAGGCTGAACGACACCTTTAATATTGATTCGTTTAGCCAAACGTGAAAAAACATTTCGCGAGTGAGGAGTCCGATCAGGATAACGTTCCCGCCACAATCTTTCCGCTGCAATGAATGTACCTCGACACTCACCTAAAATTAGCAGCATATCATATGCTTCTTCATTGGAATAGGACATGGCTAAATAAACCTAGACTAATAAAGAGGGATTTTGTTGCGCGATTGATACTGATATGACGGTTATTGAAGACGTAGGTGACAAGTTTGAGAGAGTTATTGTCACTCGTGTTGAGTTGAGTCACAATAGCGTTGTGGTGAATACATCTCTACTACATCCTATGCAAATAACAATATGTATAAAATCACGAGTTAGACATCGTTACGCAGAAAGCCGCGCTCGTTATTGCTCGTGTGCTACCGTTAAAGTAATAATGTAATTACATAATATTATGACATACATATGTATGTGACTATCTGCGGTCGCGACAGCTAACTTTCACGATTTTTCATGATCTGTTTTTGTTGGCCCGGCTCGCGTGTTTACTTTCTTTGTGTCGGCTGCACGGCTTTCTGCGTAACGCGTGATTTTATATTGTTATTTATATGGTGTTGGCGGTAGTGTAACTTTCAAGCCGCACAACTCGGAAAGTAGTCAACGAAAATAAACTTTCTTGTAGTGTTTTGGAAAGGTCTTGACACCAGCTATTAGATTCTGGAATCAAAAATAGGGTGTTTCATTTAAAAAACTTAATGTGATTTCGATCTGACCTTGGCGACGCCATCCAAGGTCAAACTGATAAGATCATTGAATAGATCTTTTGAAACCCTACAACTTTCGTCTGAACATATTTTTGATTGGTCCTAATCCTGCGAAGAGAAAAGGGGTGTACGGGTGGTCTGAAACACCCTGTATATATACAGGGTAGTCAAAAAGTATCGGACCCCTCCAATATTTCCGTTCCCTTGCATTTTACAAGAAAATGTTTCAGACAAAAGTTGTAGGGTTTAAAAAGATCTATTTACTGATCTTATCAGTTTGACCTTGGATGGCGTTATCAAGGTCAGATCGAAATTACATTAACTTTTTTAAATAGAACACCTAACTTTTTATTGCATGTTCTTGTAGTTTATCTCGAGACCTTTCTAAAACACTACAAGAAAGTTTATTTTCGTTGAGTACTTTCCGAGTTGTGAGGCTTGATAGCTACAGTGTACTGTAGTGTGGGTCCAGCCAGTTAAGGCAAGAGTGGCGTGTGGGTTCGGCCAGTTAAGGCAAGTGTGGCGTGTGTCCGGCCAGTTAAGGCAAGTGTGGCGTGTGTCCGGCCACTCTTGCCTTAACTGGCTGGACCCACACTACAGTACACAGTAGCTTTCAAGCCTCACAACTCGGAAAATACTCAACGAAAATAAACTTTCTTGTAGTGTTTTGGAAAGGTCTTGACACCAGCTATTAGATTCTGGAATCAAAAATAGGGTGTTCCATTTAAAAAACTTAATGTGATTTCGATCTGACCTTGGCGACGCCATCCAAGGTCAAACTGATAAGATCAGTAAATAGATCTTTTTAAACCCTACAACTTTTGTCTAAAACGTTTTCTTGTAAAATGCAAGGGAACGGAAATATTGGCGGGGTCCGATACTTTTTGACTACCCTGTATATATCTATATATATATATATATATACACGAGGACAGTCCAATAAATACTTAGCCTACAAAAGAAAAACGAAAATTTTGGAAAAGTGGCGATTTATTTCTCAACATAGTCTCCTTTTAGCTCGATACACTTGATCCGACAATGCTCCAACTTCTTTAACCCATCTGAAAAATACGTTTTCTCGAGGTCTGCAAAGTAGGCCTCCGTGGCGGCGATGACCTCCTCATTTGACTTAAATTTCTGCCCGGCGAGTGACAAGTTTGGAAACAAAAAAAAGTCGCACGGGGTCAAATCTGGAGAATACGGTGGATGTGGCAGCAGTTTGTAGTGAAATTCGACTAATTTGGCCGTGGCGACGGCGGAGGTGTGAGCCGGTGCGATGTCATGGTAGAAGAGCATTTTTTTTTCACCAAATAGGGCCGTTTTTTCTGCTATTCGGCGTCAAATCGGCCCAATAATTCGGCATAGTAGAACCCTGACCGTTTTGCCCTTCTTCAGGTAGTCAATGTAGATCACACCTTGTGAATCCTAGAAAACGGTGGCCATCACCTTTCCGGCCGTTAGGACAGTCTTTGCCTTCTTCGGAGCACGTTCGCCTGGTGAAGTTCACTGTTTCGACTGTTCCTTGGTCTCTGGTGTGTACCAGTGAATCCATGTTTCGTCGACGGTCACGAAACGACGCAGAAACTCCTTCGGATTGCGCTTGAACAGCGTCAAACACTGCTCTGAAGTGGTCTCACGGTATCGCTTGTTGTCCGAAGTGAGCAAACGCGGCACCCATCGCGCCGACAGCTTTCTCATGCCCAAAATTTCATGCAGGATATGACCCACGCGGTCTTTTGAGATGCCTACTGTTTCAGCTATCTCGCGCACTTTCAATCGGCGGTCTGCCAATACGAGATCGTGGAATTTTGTCACGTTATCCTCCGTGGTAGCCAATTTCGGGGCACCTGGGCGTGGCTCATCAAAAACCGACGTGCGACCACGTTGAAACTCGTTAAACCAATTTTTGGTGGTCGCCATCAAAGGAGAAGAGTCACTGTACACAGCATCCAAGCGCTTTTTGATTTCGCTGCGCCATATCCCTTCCAAAAACAAGAATCGAATCACCGATCGATATTGCTCTTTTTCCATTTTTCTAAAATCCGCGGACACGCCCGCTTCCACACGCGGTCAAAACAAAACTACGAGTTCGATTCGGCTGAAATTTTGACAGTAGCCGTCTACGAGAATGTACTACACGATAGTAAATCTCTCCTGCGATACTGACATCATCAGGCGGTGAGGCTAAGTACTTATCGGACAGCCCTCGTGTGTGTGTGTATATATATATACACAGGGTGAGTCATTTTAATCTATGGACCCGAATATCTTCCAAATAACGGTATCTACAAAAAAATGGTTTAGATAAAAGTTGACCAGGACAGAGGGGCTCATTCAATTGTACCAAACATTGGTTTTGACCTTGAGGTCAATTTTGAATGTTATTTCAAGGTCACGATGGTTTTTTTAAATGGGACACCCTATTTTTGACTGCAGATTTCGAAAAAGCGGAAAATTTTACATCAAACTTGTCTTATAAAAAAATTGTTTTTGCGACCTTGGAAAGGTAAAAAATGAAGGTGAAATGCCTGAAAAACGATCTGGTGTACTTTTTCTGAAATGACGTGGTTTTCTGGGTAACACAAATGTGCATAATGATTAAACATTACTACTTGCAACTTTCGGCCGGATTCTTCGACGCACGTCTATTGCTCCCCTCCCACCGCTCGCGCCTTAGCAACGGCGCCGCCGGACGGCGTAACGCATGGTCTTGAGACGATGTATCGCGTTTCTTAGTTACGCCGTCCGGCGGCGCCGTTGCTAAGGCGCGAGCGGTGGAGGGGAGCAATAGGCGTGCGTCGAAGAATCCAGCCGAAAGTTGCAAGTAGCTGACAGCACTGCGATACCTAATGCTAATAATCAACGATTGAAAAAAACTAAACAATTACGTTTGATTTAAGATTTATAATTATTGTTATAATAGAGTTTCATTCCTTTTCTTTCTTACTAACTTCTGCATAATTGAAAAATTTACTATTTAAAGTTGCTTAAATTTAAAAATTCCAAACATACATACACGGTATGTAGGTAATTACATTCACAAGTTACCTTTCCAGAATGGCTGATTATAGTCCTAATGAGATTGTTGATATTGTATTAGTTTTAGGGGAGTGTCATAGCAATTACAATGCAGCATCAAGGCTTTATGCTCAACGTTTTCCTGAAAGGCGACATCCAACTGATATGACAATACGTAGTTTAATCCAAAGAGCTCGCAATGGACATCTTGTTCGTCAACGTCAACATCATGAATATGAGGAAAATGATGCGCGAGCTGTAACTATTTTAGCAATACTTCACCTTAATCCTCATGTTAGTACTCGCCAGATTGAAAGGGAAATAAGTATACCACAAAGAACTGTTGTTAAAATTTTAAGAGCTCTAAATTATCACCCTTTCCACATCACTCTTACGCAGGCTTTATAGCCTAATCATCATCTGATGCGTATTGCTTTTTGCCAGTGGGCTTTACAAATGTTACACGATGATCCTAATTTTTTTAGGTATGTGCTTTTCTCAGATGAGGCTAAATTTTATAGTGACGGACAACTTAATAGACACAACTGCCATTATTGGTCAGATGTTAATCCCCACTGGTATAGACCAATAGATTATCAAAGTCGATGGAGTATTATGGTGTGGTGCGGCATTGTAAATGGTTATTTAATTGGACCTTATTTTTTTGAAGAGAACGTTGATAGACACAGTTACTTATCGTTGCTAAGAGATCACTTACCAGGCTTATTAGAAGATGTTGACTTAGCAAGAAAAGCAAGAATGTGGCTTCAACAAGATGGTGCTGCACCGCATTATGCACTCATTGTGCCTTTTTAAATGCCAGTTAGAATGACAGATGGATTGGACGAAGGGGTCCAGTTGAATGGCCTCCTTACTCACCAGATTTGACGTCGCCTGATTTCTTTTTATGGGGATACTTGAAAAATGTTATTTTTGCTGAACGACCAACCACAAGAGATTTTATGGACTGCATTCGTAGAGCTTGTGCAGCCATTCCTAGAGCTACCCTGCTTAGAACTGTGGATAGTTTTCAAAACAGATTGCAGTTATGCCTCGAAGCCAACGGAGGTAATTTTGAACAATTACTCCGTAGGTAATTCATTTAAATTACAGTGTCAGTGAGAGGTGAGGGGACTCACGATAATCAAGCACCCCGACGTAAGAGGCAAGGGGACTCACGATAATCCAGCACCCCGACGTGAGAGGCAAGGGGACTCACGATAATCAAGCACCCTAAAGGAAACAGTACTTACTACGTCCACGTCGTAGTTTCCAGGTAACGCTAAAAGTAAGATGAAAGTGCTTTTCACCTTGATATGACCTTGATATGACCTTCAAAAGGTCAGGTCGAAAAACTAAAGAATCCCTATGCTCGTGTAAAAAGTGCCATTGTTTAAGAGCCCATTGTCAAGAAACAGGTTCTGCGGTCAAAAATAGGGTTTCCTAATAAAAAAATGCGTTATGAGCCTCAAAGAACCTTGAAAATTGACCTCAAGGTCAAGCTAGTCAAAGTGATTAACACTTTTACAATTCATTGACTTTGTTTAAGCATTATGCACATTTGTGTTACCCAGAAAACCACGTCATTTCAGAAAAAGTACACCAGATCATTTTTCAGGCATTTTACCTTCATTTTTTACCTTTCCAAGGTTGCAAAAACAATTTTTTCATAAGACAAGTTTGATCTAAAATTTTCCGCTCTTTCGAAATCCGCAGTCAAAAATAGGGTGTCCCATTTAAAAAAACCACCATGACCTTGAAATAACCTTCAAAATTGACCTCAAGGTCAAAACCAATGGTACAATTGAATGTCCCCCTTTGTCCAACTTTTATCTAAATCATTTTTTTGTAGATACCGTTATTTGGAAGATATTCGGGTCCACAGATTAAAATGATTCACCCTGTGTATATATATGTATATATACAGGGTGATTATTAATGACTGTGCCCACTTTTTACCATAGGAACACGCATTTGTAATTTCTAATATAATAATATGTTAGAAATACATATCGGTCGGTAAATCATGCTCCTATGGTAAAACATGGAAACAGTCATTAATAATCACCCTGTGTATATATATATATATATATATATATATATATATATATATATATATATATATATATACACTGACGTGGCAGTTTTTCTTGTCTCACCACTTTGTCTCTTCGCTTACGCGAGGCGCTGGGGTGCGCAGATGACTGGGCCGGACACAACAAAAAAGAGCGAAATCTCCGGCGGGACTGAATCGCGCTTATTATTTTGCTGTATTGATTCGCGACTTAATTTCATGTAAAATCGGGCGCCTCGACAAACGTCGTCGAAGGAGCAGCAGCGACGATGGATATCGACAGCAGCTGGACGAGGCGAGAGCAATCGTTCAGGGCCGGAGTACGGAAAATTGCCGATGGAGAGGAGGACGAGGCGAGACGCGGCGACGACTGAGCGCCGCGCGGAAGAGGCTCGCGCGAGGCGCTAAGGATGGACAGGCTAGAGCGGACGAACGGCCAGGACAAGGGCCGTCGGATGCCGGCTGTCCGCCCGAAATGATAGGGAAGGAGGAACGTCGCCTTGAGAGAAAGCTGCTGTCGTCCGCGAGTACGGCAAGATCGGCGAGGATATCGGATGCCGATGGGGACCGCACGACACCGGGCGGAGACCCGACACTGCGCTACCGTCACGGCTGAATAAGGGCGGTTACTGATAGACCGCGCCGCTAGGCGCGAGGATACCGCGCACCCTGTGGGAAGGGTAGCGCCCATTGATCGTGCATCGAGCGCGATCCTCGCGGCTTTTGCGTGCGACCCGGCGCCTCGTGTGCGTGGAAAAAGCGAGCAAGTTTTTGGTTGACGTGTCAGCGCACCGTATATCGTTGGTGGTTATCGACAGCAGTGCCCGGCCTGGCGATTCCTGCCCGGACTTCCACGGAACCAAGGAGGAGAGCGTCGTCGTCGAGGTGACCCTCTAAAAACTGTAAAGCCACGAGCTGCCTGTGCCGACTGGCCCGCGCTCTGAGGTGGAGCCATTAGGTTAGTGTGCGAGTGCGTCCGCCGCGTGGCGATTGAACGTACCTTTTTTGTGTTTGACTCTCCACCTCAAGCGCGAGATTGTGTCGAGACACCCAGCTATCGGCTGTCGCGTGTGTCGTTCGCTGTCCCGTCGTAGAAGCTCGCGAACGACTGGCTTTCCGGGAAGCTGCAAAGCCCTCGCGCACGTGTGCGAGTCGTGTTCCGGCCGTGATCGCACGATTGCTCGGTATTTCGGTGCTTTGTCGTATAGCGTTGTGTTCATTAACGGGTGTAATAATTTTGGATCTTGGTTGCGACGACTGCGTTGTCGTTGGGTGCGCGCATCTTCTGGCGTCTATTGTGAATTAGATCCATTTCTTTCGCGGAGGTGGTTAATATCGTGTCCATGCCGCGCCGCTCAGAGCGCACGCGATTGGCTGTCGTGTCCCGCGCGTGAGTAGCCACCGTATTTTTCGTTTCCGCGTAGCTGTTACTGGAGTTAAGTTAGGGTCACTACACCAGTCAATGAACAAATAAGAAATTCATCATATATTTTGTGAATTATAGTACGCACATAAAAGAGAAAAAGATATCCAAACATTGAATACTAAAAGCTACTTATTTATTGGTTGGCTTTACAAATATCATATATCATCTTTAAAAAATAAGAAAGTAATAATAATTTTGATTTAAAAAGTAAAAAACACCAGTAAATGACCGTTAAGCATCAATTAATCACTGATGCGTACTAATGAATAATCGACGTACAAATTTTTTTCCAAATAAAAGGAATATTTATTTTTAATGAAATAAAAGTACATATTTAATTAATTAAAACTTTTTTTATTTAATAATGCACGTAAAAAATTGCGCATAACAGATTGCACAAAAAATATTATAAGAACAATATTCTTTGGTATTAAACTAAATTATGTCATTTAACCTTTCTAATAAATAAATAAATTATTTTTAGGAATTGATTTTTGGTACAAAAATAATTTTAAATTTTTAAAAATTAATTGATAAGATAATATGCGCGAGACTACACCGCTAAAAGAATTAATATACTGAATATTGAATTTCGATTAACTTTGCGAAATTGTAGGAATATTTGTAAACTTCGACTGGATAAAGTAATAAATGTTAACATTGTTAAAGTAAAGCTTTTTGCTTTTTAATTTTTTATAGAATCTTTTTTCTTCTTATGTTAGTATTTATTAATATGTTCTTTTTTTTATATTCTAGTTTAATTTTTGTTTTGCCAATCGCTGCTTTTTCTTTTCTATTTGCTCTTTTTCTTTTAATTTTTCTTTTGCCAATTGCTGCTTTTTCTTTTCTATTTGCTCTTCTTCTTTTAATTGTCATTTTATCAATCGCTGCTTTTTCTTTTCTTCTTTCTTAACTTCTTGTTGTTCAATAGTTTGCTTTTTTACAACTTCCATATCTTTCGATTTTTTTGATGTAATAGCAAAAATATTTTCTCGTTTGTTTTGTATTGCTTTTTGTTTTTTTCCTACATTTTCTTGACTAGGAAAATGTAAATGTTCTTTCCATAGTGCTTCATATTCAATAATTTTTTCTTTTATAATTACATTAGAAACTATTGTATTTGTAGTTTCTGTAATATTTCTAATAAACATTATACATATATAAAAATCTATGTAAAGAGATTAATGTAAAAGTTAGAAACTTTTTATAAGAAATACCTTTCAAAACATCAGAACATGATTGCACAGAATTAGTTTGGCACTTAGCCCTTACGTCAGCTGATAATGTTTTTGAAGATTCAATATTATTAATTTCTGTTACATCAGAGCATGTTTTAGTATCTAAAAAATAGATACGAAAATAAAATGTATCAAAAGAATATTTATGTTATTTAGATAAAGAATTAATAAAATAATATTAAATTTTATGGTACTTATTTGTACTTCTTCATCAATGCTTAAAATATTGTCGGAAGGATTGAGCACAAATAAATCATTCTCATTATTATCATTCTTATAATGAAATACATTCATTTCATTTAGATTTAGTTCTACTGTATTGTCTTCATTAAATTCAGAATAAATTGTTAATATCTCACTTGTATTAATTAAATTATTTGCAACAGGTTAAATCACTGCCACATTTAAGAACATAATTTTTTATAAAAGCATAAAAATAGACTTATTGCTAACAAAATTGTGAAAATGATTATCAAATACCTGCATTTATGTTAACATTTGTTTCTCTAACGACAAAGTATGAATTACATTATTCAAAAGAATAGAATTCTGTTTATTTTCTTTATCAATTTGAGTTTTATATTTCTTTCATACAGAAAATAAGATTTCTTTCATCGGTGGTTTTTGGTTACATTTATACGCATTTTCAAATGCTTGTACCACTTCAGTAGGTATATTTCTTTCAAGATCAATTAATACTTCATTTACAGAAATCATATTTGTATCGGTTTCAATGTCTTCAATTTGCTACAGTTGCTTATGTCGAGTTAACATACATTTGGAGTAATCTACTCTATCAGGATTAAAGGAATAAAGACCACAGGTTTCAAATGAATTTTTTGATATCGTTTGAAGCTTTAAAGCACTTAAATAAGCCTTATGAAAAATTGAAGTAAAATTAACTTTAGTGATCAATTTTTTTGAAGTTTGCATATGGTTTTGAACAACTTTCTTCCATTCAATTTTTAAAAGACGAAATACTCCTACATCACATGTTTACAGGATGTGAGTTGCATTGGGTAATAAACAGAATAATAAAATTTTTTTTCATTACAAAAATTATGCAACTCTAAATTTATGTGAGATTTATGACTATCAAGCAGCACAAGCACTGGAAAGTTAATATTCTTTTCTACAAGTTTAGGATAAAATACATTTGCAATATATTCAAAAAAAGTTGGACTAATCATCCATCCTGAATCACTTTTTCCTGCAGCTGCTCCATCCGGTAGAAATTCCATGACATCACGTGGAAATCTTTTAGAGGGATATATTATTAAAGGATTAATAGATTCTCCATTAGCAGAAACTGTACATAATACACTCATGCATTGTTTTTCTTGGCCTGATGCTAATATATACTGATTCTTTTCTCCTTTCTTTGCAAGAATTTTGCCAAGTTTAGGACATAATGATATTCCTGTTTCATCCATATTAAAAATTCTTGAAGAATTTTCTAAAATATCATATGCATCTTCTTCAATCAAATACTGCCTTAAACAAGTAAACCATTCACGTATGCTTTCTTCTGTAACAGATGCTCTAGCTTTTGATAATACTTCAGTGTTCCTTGAACTAATTTCAGGATGTCTTTTCAAAAATAAATTTATCCATTTTCTACCAGGTCTGTTGTTTACAAATAGATTTTCTCGTTTAATTTTTTCTAAAACGGATTGCACTGCATCTTGTACGTGGGGAATCCTAACTTTGCTTTTTGGATAATCCGTTTTAATTCGTTCTTGTTCTTTTGGGTAAAGAACAGGCAAAGGCCCCATTTTTTTGCAATAGGTACTTTATCGTGTAACTTATTGAAAAGAGTACTTTTTGGTATCTTATATAGCTGCGATGCTTTATTAATGTTTATCCCATCAATACGTACACTGTTAATAGCATCTTGCAATGCTTCTTGTGAATAAATAAACCTATAATATTTTATTCTTTTTTTGCCTGATTGTTCGATATCGTATTCAAGAATCTAAAAAGAAATATAATGACAAAAGGAAGTTAATCTCACTATCACTTTGTTTATATTTATAATAAATTCTTCGTTTTAACCATATAACTTTATAATCATAATAACTAATTTTTAAAGTATACCAATATACGAGGGCGGTCCGATAAGTACTTAGCCTCGACGCGATGGTGCCAGTATCGCAAGAGAGATTTACTATCGTGTAGTACATTCTCGTACACGGCTACTGTCAAAATTTCAGCCGAATCGGACTCGTAGTTTTGTTTTGACCGCTTATGGAAGCGAGCGTGTCCGCGGATTTTAGAAAAATGGAAAAAGAGCAATATCGGTCGGTGATTCAATTCTTGTTTTTGGAAGGAAAATCGCGCAGCGAAATCAAAGAGCGCTTGGATGTTGTTTACGGTGACTCTTCTCCTTTGATGGCGACCACCAAAAATTGGTTTAACGAGTTTCAACATGGTCGCACGTCGGTTTTTGATGAGCCACGCCCAGGTGCCCCGAAATTGGCTACCACGAAGGATAACGTGGCAAAAATCCACGATCTCGTATTGGCAGACCGCCGATTGAAAGTGCGCGAGATACCTGAAACAGTAGGCATCTCAAAAGACCGCGTGGGTCATATCCTGCATGAAATTTTGGGCATGAGAAAGCTGTCGGCGCTATGGGTGCCGCGTTTGCTCACTCCGGACAACAAGCGATACCGTGAGACCACTTCAGAGCAGTGTTTGACGCTGTTCAAGCGCAATCCGGAATTTCTGCGTCGTTTCGTGACCGTCAACGAAACATGGATTCACTGGTACACACCAGAGACCAAGGAACAATCGAAACAGTGAACTTCACCCGGCGAACGTGCTCCGAAGAAGGCAAAGACTGTCCTATCGGCCGGAAAGGTGATGGCCACCGTTTTCTAGGATTCACAAGGTGTGATCTACATCGACTACCTGGAGAAGGGGAAAACGGTCACAGGGCTTTACTATGCCAAATTATTGGGCCGATTTGACGCCGAATTGCAGAAAAAACGGCCCCATTTGGCGAAGAAAAAAAGTGCTCTTTTACCATGACAACGCACCGGCTCATACCTCCGCCGTCGCCACGGCCAAATTGGTTGAATTTCACTACGAACTGCTGCCCCATCCACTGTATTCTCCAGATTTGGCCCCGTGCGACTTTTTTTGTTTCCAAATTTGAAAAAGTCACTCGCCGGGCAGAAATTTGAGTCGAATGAGGAGGTCATTTCCGCCACGGAGGCCTACTTTGCAGACTTCAAGAAAACGTATTTTTCAGATGGGTTAAAGAAGTTGGCATCGCTGGGTCAAGTGTATCAAGCTAAAAAGAGACTATGTTGAGAAATAAAGCGCCACTTTTCAAAAATTTTCGTTTTTCTTTTGTAGGCTAAGTACTTATCGGAGTGCCCTCGTATCATAACAATTAAAAAGGTTAATATTTACCTCTATGTACGTAAATATACAAAATAACCTTTAATTTGATGATATCTGTTTGGTAAATATCACTTGAACATAACTGATCGTTCACTGGTACAACCGTTTTGTGTTCGGTTTGCTAGTTAATGACTGATATAGCGTTTATTGGGACAAACAAGAAAGGAATGCACTAATATTTGATCTACAAAAAATAAAAATAAAAATAAATAAAATACAATAATAAATAGACAATAAATAAAATTTTAGTATTATGCGATCATAAAACAATCGATTTTAAGTTCTTTGATAATAAATATTAAATATAAAAATGTTTTCTTGTAGTATGTACATTCGACTTTGCTTATAGTAAATTTTTGTTATAGATACTTATTTGAAGTAAGGTACATATTTTCCAGTTTTACTTAATATTATTACATATTTAAATAAAAAATGGTGTTTTAATCAAATCTGAATAAAAATTAGATTTAAAAAATATCAATTAATTTAAAATTTATTATTCTGAAGTTTTATTATTTTAATATATTATTGAAATAGTCATTTATTGGTGACTGTTCAGCGACTGGTGCAGTGACCCTATTTATCACGTTCGATTATTCTCTTTTTGTCAACTTCTTAGTTATTTTGGTTAGTTTTTTTTCCTTGCATTCGCTTAATATATATTTTTTGCTGTATGTTATCTCTGTCTTTCCTCGCAATATATTATATTCTGCTTGTTACATTGGCCTGACTACGTTAATCTCTCGCCTACCCGTTTCTTCCCGCAGGAGAGCCGCTTCGTCCCTGTTGTGGAGATTCTCTCCACCAATGACGCTGGACAAAAACCCAGTGACGTAATGGCGCAATCATCGCGCTTACGAACTGACTTCCTTTTTCGGGTTGTAATAGTATATAGAACGTACCATCATCTTTGTAATAAACTTCGTTATTGTACGCCGTTGAAAAAGCTATAATAATAAAGGTACATTCTCAATCGCTGTGTGTCATTGTCATCCTATGCCATAGTAGTGGGACCCGGCATATATTAGCGGTTACAATCCACGCGTCGACCAAACTTTCCACATTGGTGACTCCGCCGAGCGAAAAAAGATCACGCCGGTAACATAACCACTCGCACGACGTCCACAATGACGACCAACGACACCGGCTCGCAGGAAATCTCACGCATCAGCATTCGCCCTCCAAAGTTTAGCAAGGAAAAACCGCTAATCTGGTTAATACAAATGGAAGCGCAATTCGCGACAAACGGAATCACACAAGACCTCACAAAATACTCTCACGCGTTACAATCTTTCGACGCGGACGTCATATCCGAGGTGAGTGAACTTGTTACAAACCCGCCGGCAAACGGAAAATACGAAGCGCTTAAGACTCGTATCCTCGCCGAGTTTCAGGACAGCGAAGAAAAACGACTAAAAACGCTGCTGAACCAAACTGTACTTGGCGATCAACGTCCCTCACGCCTGCTGCGTCATATGAAAGACCTCGCAGAAGACAGAATGTCTGACGATCTATTCAAATCTATCTGGTTGCAACGTCTGCCAACAAATATGCAGACTGTCCTCTCGGCCAGCGGAGATACCTTAACGTTGGACAAGCTAACTGCAATGGCAGACAAGATTTATGATATAACAACACCCAGCTCATCCGTTTTGCAGGTTGCTGAAGCAACCGCTAGCACCTCGTCGCGAGAAGGCGAGCTCTGTGAAATTGTCAAAAAGCTTGATCAACTCTTATCCAGAAGGCAGAGATCAAGCCCACGTCGCCGAGGAAGATCACGTACCGGATCACGCTCAAGATCATCCTCAGCTAACACGAAATACTGCTGGTACCACAGATGTTTCGGCCGGAACGCCAAAAAGTGTTCCGCACCTTGCAGCTGGGACAACAAGAAGGAAGACAAGAAAAAACAAGAGGAAAACTAATGCCCGGGGTGTCAACGGCGGAGAGCACCCCGGACTCTATTGTACGCCGTTTATTTGTCACCGACCGTCTCTCACGATGTAACTTCCTCGTCGATACCGGAGCGGACGTTTCTGTTTTCCCTGTTACACATAACAACAGTCGCAGTAAGTCAAAACTTACGCTCTGCGCAGCCAATGGCACGCCCATTGCAACATTTGGTCAAAAGCTTCTGCAATTAGATTTTGGACTGCGGCGCAGTTTCCAATGGCCGTTCTACCTCGCAGAGGTGAGCAAACCCATTTTGGGCACAGATTTTTTATCACATTTTAACCTTTTGGTAAATCTTCGCCGAAGAACGCTAATTGATGGCAACACAAGTTTAAAGATTTCCGGTCAGTTAAACAGCTTCTCCGTTTTACAAGTATCTTATCTCAAATTTGATACCGTTTACAGTGATTTGCTCAACGAGTTTCCAGAGCTCACTCGAAGCTCGATTGCGCCTAAAAGCGCACATCACGAAGTATCTCACGCAATAATCACTCAAGGACAGCTGCTAGGGCCCGTCGTCTCGCACCCGAGAAGCTGAAGGCAATTAAGCTCGAGTTTGAGTTCATGTTGCAAGGCCTATGTCGCCCGTCAAAGAGTTGTTGGGCCAGTCCACTCCATCTGGTCCCTAAGAAAAATGGTGATTGGAAGCCATGCGGTGACTACCGCAACCTCAATGCAATAACGGAACCGGACCGCTACTCAATCCCATTCCTGCAAGACTGCGTTCAATTTCTACATGGAGCAACAGTGTTTTCAACAATTGACCTCATCCATGCCTACCAACAAATTCCAGTCAAAGAAGAGGACATCCCCAAAACCGCTATTATAACTCCTTTTGGGCTATACGAGTTCCCTTTTATGACTTTCGGCTTGCGTAATGCAGCCCAAATCTTCCAAAGGTTTATGGATGAAGTCGTCCAAGGACTCGATTTTTGTTATGTCTACTTAGACGATATTCTCGTGGCGTCTAAAACGGCAAAAGAACACCGCGAGCATCTCAAAAAATTATTTCAACGTCTGCAAAAATTTGGCGTCGCCATTATCACCGCCAAATGTATTTTTGGAGAATCTGAGGTTTCGTTCCTTGGACATCATATCTCAGCGAATGGGCTCGCACCCTTACCGCAGAAAGTAGAAGCCATCACCAACTTCCCCGAACCTCAGGACGAAAAAGGGCTACGCCGTTTTCTAGGTATGATTAATTACTATCACCGCTTCTTACCTAACATTGCGAGCACTCAAGCTCCCTTACAGGAGGCGCTCAAAGGCCAGAAAAAGGGTAGTCAAGCTCTTGTCGAATGGTCACCGAAAAGGAAGGCCGCTTTCAAAAAGCTTAAAGAGGAACTAGCTGACGCTACACTTCTCGCGTTCCCAGATCCTTCCGCACAGTTTGCTGTTCAAACCGACGCATCCGACTCCGCAGTTGGCGCCGTTTTGCAGCAACGTCAAGGCCAAGAGTGGCGTCCGCTAAATTTCTTCTCTCGAAGGCTCACCCCAGCACAACTCAACTATAGTGCGTATGATCGCGAGTTGTCGGCGATGTACGCTGCGATCAAGCATTTTCGCTTTATGCTGGAGGGAAGAGAATTTTTCGTGATCACTGATCACAAGCCTCTCACGTTCGCCTTCTCGCAGAAGTTGGACCGCGCTTCACCCAGACAGTGCCGTCAATTAACTTATATATCAGAATTCACAACAGACATTCGTCATGTTCCTAGCGAAGAGAATGCAGTCGCGGACGCTCTATCCAGAGTGGACTCCGTAATGATGCCAGTCATCGTCGACACTGACGAATTGGCACAGCAACAAGCGACAGACGAAGAACTTCAACGGGAGTTGAAATTCCCTTCATCCAGCCTTAGGCTGCAAAAGTTCCTACTTCCTGAAACCAATTCGACTCTACACTGTGATTGCTCTCAGGATAGTGTCCGTCCATTTGTTCCAGTCACGCTCCGCCGTCGCATTTTCGACATGGTGCACGGAATGTCGCACCCTAGTGGAAGAGCCACTAGACGACAAATCGCTCAAAAATTTGTTTGGACAAATATGAATAAAGACATAGCAACATGGGCCAAGTCCTGTCTCCATTGTCAACGATCGAAGATTACTAAACACAACCAGAAAAACTTCCAGTCCCGGACGCTCGCTTCGACCACGTCCATTTTGGACTTAATCGGACCACTTCCATTATCACGAGGATTCAGGTATTGCCTGACACTAATCAACCGTTTTTCTAGGTGGCCCGAGGTAGTGCCGCTAGCCGACGTCACAGACACCGTAGCTCAAGCTTTTTTGTAGCATGGGTTTCTCGTTTCGGTTCGCCCAAAGTCATTACAACCGACCAGGGTTCACAGCTTGAATCGAAATTGTTCGAAGCATTAACAAAACTCATAGGTACCAAACGCAATAGAACTACCATTTACCATCCGGAATCAAACGGGCTCATCGAACGCTGGCACCGGTCCCTGAAAACGGCGATTATGTACCAGTCAAAAGCGGAGTGGGTCGACGCATTGCCCGTGATACTCATCGGCCTCCGCACCTGCTATAAGGAAGATATTCGCGCATCAACAACTCCTGTATGGAAAGACACTTAGGATTCCAAAAGAGTTTTTCGATCTCGAAGATATGCCTAACGACCCGCAACCGTTTGTGGAGCCGTTCCGTAGGCTCATGCAGCAAATCAAACCAATACCCGCGGCACATCACATACGCAGCAAACCATTCGTATTTAAAGATTTGTACACCTGCACACATGTCTTCTTAAGAGAGGATTCAATTAGACGTCCACTAGAGCAACCTTATACAGGCCCTCATCGCATAATCAAAAAGATCTCCGATCGAGTTTTCACAGTGGATGTCGACGGAAAAATACTCAATATTTCGGTGGACCGCCGGCTTACTCCACCGCTCAGCAAGAAGAGCACACTACTCCAATTAGTGAACCTACCTCAGTGCAACCGTCAACAGAACCATCTTCAACGGAAAAGGCTCATACGATCCTAAAAACGTATCCTAGCGCAACGCAGTTAAGAAATAAAAAGACTGTAAGTTTTTCAAAGCCAATCAATTCCAAAGAAATAAGTTCCTAAATAGTATTAAGTATTCTTGTATTTTAACTTGTTCTCATATTTTTTTATTTTTATTTTATCTCAAATCATATTCTATATTGTTCTCAATTTTATCTTTTGTTCTCCGAGTTATATTTTACACAATATTTTATGTTATTATCTAATTTTCTTATAGTATCATTAAATCTCGGGGGGAAGTATTGTGGAGATTCTCTCCACCAATGACAAACGCTGGACAAAAACCCAGTGACGTAATGGCGCAATCATCGCGCTTACGAACTGACTTCCTCTTTCGGGTTGTAGTAGTATATAGAATGTACCATCATCTTTGTAAAAAAACTTCGTCATTGTATGCCGTTGAAAAAGCTATAATAATAAAGGTACATTCTCAATCGCTGTGTGTCATTGTCATCCTATGCCATAGTAGTGGGACCCGGCCACGGGGGTGACACTGCTAAAATTTACGCGTCTAGATTTTGTCTCACGGGAACATTAAGCCGCTTGGTGGCGCATAAGTCGACCTGCATTCTTACAACGTTTACAACCGATTTGAAAGTTATTGTTTTACTAGAAAATGCAGGTTCAAAAAACACAATTTAATCTTATAAGACCGAATAAAGCTTTCTAACAGTTTTAATCGTTTTAATGTTTAGCAGGTCTATGCGTCAGCCAAATCGGTCAAATCAAAGGATGCAGGTAGGAACTAGCGCCTCTTGCGGATTTTTTGATCGTAAGGAGACATTCGAGGGACGCGTAAAAGCATAGCGAAGTATAAGCAGTGTCACCCCTGTGGACCCGGCATACGAGGTGTGTTCAAAAAGTAACGGGAATTTTTAAATTTCGCGGGTTTGGAGAGTCCGACAGTCAAATTTTTTTTTGTTTATGTTGGTATATATGCCCCTGAAGTATGCTGAAATGTTGAGCTGTATTCATTGTTTACTTTGTCTGTGGCAGCCGCTAAGGTTACACGTGTTTTTATGAGCTCGGCAATTTTCGTTTCTGAAAAAAAAATGGATCAAAGAATTTGTCAAATTTTGCGTAAAAAATAACATAAAGTGTAACAAAGTGTGTAAAATGTTAACAAAGGCCTATGGTGAGTCTGCTATAAGTAAAACAAGAGTTTACGAGTGGTATAATCGTTTCCAAGATGGCCGTGAAGACGTTGAAGATGACGAACGCCAAGGACGCCCCAGCACATCAAGAACCGATGAAAACGTTGAAAAAGTGAAAGAAATGGTTATGGACAATCGCCGAATCACAATCAGAGAAGTCGCTGATGATGTTGGCATATCAATTGGCTCATGCCATGACATTAAACGCCCGAATTTATGGAAAAACAATTCATGGCTTTTGCACCACGATAATGCACCTGCTCACACTTCATTGCTTGTTCGTGAATTTTTGGCCAAAAACAATACTGTAATGATGCCCCAGCCTCCATATTCGCCAGACATGGCTCCGTGTGACTTTTTCCTATTTCCAAAAATAAAGAGAATCTTAAAGGGCCATCGTTTTACAAGCATAGATGACATTAAAAGCGCATCGCTGAAAGAGCTAAAGGCTATCCCAAAGATCGAGTTTGAGAAGTGTTTCGGGGATTGGAAGAAGCGCTGGCATAAGTGCATAATATCTAATGGTGACTATTTTGAAGGCGACAACATTAATGTAGACGAATAAATAAATATTTTTTTTAAAAAACAAAAATTCCCGGTATTTTTTTAACACACCTCGTATATGGATACGTATGCACCAGTAGTACGTTATGAAAGCATTCGCATGCTTTTAACAATGGTTGTCTTAGAAAAAAAACTCAACATGTTACAATTTGATGTTAAGACTGCTTTCTTCTATGGAATATTAAAAAAAGACGTTGAATTCAATTACCTGAAGGACCTTGGCCAGAAGAGAACCGTATAGTAAAGCTTCGCAAGTCATTGTACGGATTAAAACAGTCTCCTCACTGTTGGAACGAAAAATTTAACGAAGTTCTTATGAAATATCATTTTCAAAAATCGGAAGGAGATGATTGCATATATATTGGCAAGATCGGTAAAGAAAAACTATATCTAGCGTTGTATGTAGATGACTGTCTCGTACTTTGCAAATCGTCGGAAGTGTTACATTATTTCTTACGACAATTGAACAAGGACATTAAAATAAAAATATGTGCTCCAAGTTATTTTGTGGGCATTGAAATTGATCGAGATCAGAACCAGAGGATAACCAAGATCCATCAAGCTACATTAAGAGGTTAATCGAAAAATTCAAGATGGAAGAAGCAAAGAGAATTTCCATTCCAGCTGATCCAAATGTAAAATTATCGAAGAAGATGAGTCTATTGGATGATGCAGAAAAAAAACTATGTTCAATACTCTATATAGCGAGTTGATTGGATCACTACAGTTTCTGGCTAACGTAACTCGATTTGATATTACTTTTAGCATTAACATGCTGAGCCAATACTTGCAAGATCCAGGACCCGGACATTGGAGTGCAGCAAAACGAGTACTGAGATATTTGAAGGAAACATGTGACAAAGGACTTTCGTTCAACCAGGAAACGCTAACTCGTAATTGTATCTGCTATTCAGATGCAGATTTTGCAGGAGATGAGGATGAACGTCGTTCCACTTTTGGATACGTGGCTTTCATGAATGATGTACCTGTGGCCTGGACATCTCGTCGACAGAAAATTGTTACATTATCAACTGCGGAGGCCGAGTTGATGGCTGCTTCACAGGCAGCGCAGGAAGCTGAATGGTTGAGACAAATGCTGGCTGATTTGTACGGACTTCAAGAAAAGAAGATTGACCAAATCAAACTACAAGTAGATAACCAGGCTGCAATTCAGCTGAGTACAAATCAGGTTTTTCATCAGCGAGCCAAACACGTGGACGTTAAATACAAATATATACGCAAAGTAATTGAGTCAGGTAAAATTTTTGTCGAGTACTGTCCCACTGAAGACCAGTTAACTGATTTATTTACTAAAGTTTTGCCTCGTTCACGGTTCAATAAATTAAAAGAATTGTTAAATATGCATCCAAGATTTCAGTGAGACTGTTGAGAGGTGATCTCTCGAATGATTTTATTGTCAGATGGCGCTGTAGCGAACGCTGCGTACATTAGCGTGGCCTATTTTATGTTGCTTTCTGGCTTCCGCTTGCTTCTCTGCCATGCGGTACGCGCTGTTCTTAATGTATCAAATAGCAAATATACTTTTTTTCCTAAAACTCGTGTATTTCCTAAGTATCTTACCCGACATAAATTAATGCAATTTTATTTTATTCTTACTTTATTATTTGTAAATTTTACATTTATAGTTCCCGCCGTCAATATTATAAGATTTGTGCTCATAAAATCTGTGATCGATTTCTCCCAGAAAAGGTATTATTTTAAAACTTATTTTTGCTTAACAAATATTTCTAAATTAATTGAAAATTCTAAATATAATTGTTTTCCTGAAAAATATCTACAATCAGTTTCTTACATTTTTGTTGTTTGGTAGTTTATGCACATTTCTATTATTTTTTGTAAGTATCAGTTTATTATATATTTCCAAAAATAGAAGGAGAAAAATAGCAAACGACAAATTGTCTGTTAAAGTAAAAAATGCTAAAGTTTCATTGCATAAAAAAGAAGCAATTTCACCTTAAAAAAAAAAAAAAAATACAGAACAAAGAAAATTCGGTTCTTATTGATGGTAAATAATATTCTATATTTTTATACTTGACAAACATTTTTTAAATCGAATGTTTTATAAGAGATTTTTTTAGATATTTCACCAGATAAAATAAAAGCTGCACAAGTGTGGCTTAAAAGAAATAAGGAGCCATTTAAAGATATCATTGAAAATTGGAAAATATGCAAAAACGTTTGTTTTAAAAATTTCATTAATAATCCAAAAATTTCTACTCAACAATATATTGATCAATGGTGAAATATCTTACAACAACCACAAGCTTACAAACTAGTGAGTTCTTGTGAATTTCTTACATAACTGTCTTTTAGAAGTATAAATTAGTCTAATTTTTTTCATTGTTATCAGATTTTAGATGATTTTAATTCTTTGCACTCTATCATCGACAAATATGTTTGTTTAGAAGGCAAACAGAACAATATCTTGGTAAAATAGCCTTCAATTAGTAAAAAATTAGAACTCGTAATATCACAAGATGATATTGTACACAATGAAGTGAGGAAGTTTGTACCTTATTTACAGTGTAACGACGCATGCAGATTGCATGCATTATTCCCGGCGAACACAAGTCGGAGGCCGCTGTTCGGCTTTAAATAACAAAAGGCGAGGTTGCGTCTACCTAAACGGTGCCACAAAGACAACGCCGCTAACGGCCGAAGACGGCCGTTAACACGAAGCAAACTCGTGCGCGATGTAAGACCGCGCGCACGCGCATCACCGACCAGCCGCAAGAAGAATTCCCCGCGAAAGCGTGCCTGTACCAGCGGTCGCGGAGGAACGGGAACCCCAAGATGAAATCTCGAGGGAGAGCGAAAAAGCACGGAAATGACCGAACGCACAAACCAGGAGGTATAAAAAACCTCCGCTCGCACGCTCAGCATCCATTCCTCAATCCTGATCCTGATCCGAAACTCCTCCGGTAGAACAAGCGTTAAAAGTACTTTGCCGCTGTCGAAGTACTCGACAGAGCCGACGCTCGAGAAAGCGCAGTTTTCTTCCGCACAATCACCTCGGAGACCAAAGGCGGTAAAGGTCCTTTGCCACCACCAAGGTACTCGGTGGCACTGGGCAGTCCAGACCCGAAAGAAACCCGCGACTTCGCACCAGCTATTAAGCCGAGAATACTACGAGCGCAATCGCCGAACATTTAAAGCACGTCGGGCTAGCCCACGCGTTTTGCGTCGTCGGCGCGGCTCGCGCCCCGCCGGCTCCGCTTCTAAGAATCACGAGATTCCCGCTCGTCTTCACAGCCAAGGCCGTCTGTAAATAGCTTGTAAATAGTCTATCTTCCAAAACCATTGTATTCTTTTCCGCGCTTCGTACGGGGTATTATCGCGACCTATATCCGTATCAAACTGTAATATTCTTTTCCGCGCTTCCGTCGTTGTGCCCACGAAATATATCTGTATCGAAACGTAATCTGTCCATCCGCGATCACTTCGTTGTCATAGCATAGAATTGTATCAAACGCACTATTCAGCAATAAACTCAGACGCGTACTGTCAAAATAAATTTATTTCTCTCTCTCGCCATGAATCTATTGCGTTAACCGAACCGCGAGCTAAATCCACGCAAGACAGTAACGGAATATCGGTTGTTTCAACAGAATGATAACGTGTCTCCTGATAAGTGTAATACTATAAAATTTTATAACTCTTTTTTTTAATGAAAAATACATCATTGGTATATGATTAATTGCATAGAAATTATAGCATATATAAAAACTACTTTTATAAAAGTTTTGTTCAATTTGGTTTTTTACCTTGTTCACAAATATTAGAGATTATATTTTGTTACATATTTTATTTGTCATATGTAAACCAAGTGACCAGAGTAAAACTTGGAAAGAAAGCGTTTAAGCTATCAAAGGAAGAAGCTAGAGAAGCTTTTATTCAGAAAGTAGCCGTAAGTATACTATATAACATTTTCCTTAATTTTTATTTTATTTATTTTTCTTATTGCAAACAAATAATTTTTGATTTTTAATAGATTGGTGGAGATGTTCTAAATTCCATAAAAAGATAAAATAAATATTATGCCTCTCTCAATGCTACTGTCCAGACTTATATAATCATTGTCGGAGATCTGAAAAATTCAATTACTGCTGCCTATGTCTGTATTAACAGTTACTTATGGAAAGTAGGAAGTATTTTACAAACTGTCGATATATGTTTTAAATCATTTTTTGTATTGACGCTGAATGTCAAGTTCAAGCATATCATTTATGATTATTTGTTCAAAAAACTCTGTATGACATTCATTTGTTAGGCGAACGTTTAGTTACAAATGTAACTACACTCATTGGTCGATTGAATCAAATAAAACTCTAATCTCTATTAGTTCTAAGAAATAACTATTCCTAGATGATAATTTTTTATTTGCTATTTGTTTACACATTATTTTTCTTAAATTTTAAACTCGAAACTTTTAACTCATATATTTTAATTATTTTTTATTTTAAAATAAACAAAAATATGTGTACGCCTCTCTACCGTCCGCGCGCCTCTGTTTCGTCCTCCGAACACCGAGCACCGAGCGTAGCGCGAGGCCACGTGCGCGCACAGCTTAACCTTGCGACGCGACCACGCGACGACACGCACGCCAACCGTGGCGTTCCACAACGCTCCCACTCCGGCTTGTCCGACAGAGCGCGCAGATTGGCTCGCCTAACCGCGCGTTCAGATATATAAGCCGGCAGTAGAAACGCAGAACTCAGATCTCAGATCCGTCCGACTCTCCGACCTATCCAGGCGATCGAGCATCCTCGATCGCTCCCGAAGACGAGCATACTCGTTGATCTCCTGTAGGCCTATTCTCTAACTTCGTAACGACAATGTCGTTATCGTTATGTAGCAACGATCGTCGCTTGCAGTCGCTAGCGCTAATGATGAATGCTATTCTGTAACTCGGCCTAACGATGCGATATCGATACAAGATGTGATACCAGAGAGGAACCTGAGAGGGGATAGGCTTCGAGTTTATATGGAACCTTATTTTGAAGCGCCTCTATGTTTCGTGAAAAATAGACATTGAACTACGTAGCCAATGTCCATTTTCCGTCGGTAATGTCCACGTTTAGGTGGTTCTCAGCGGTGCTATGTCTATTTTTACGGTTCTCTTCCGTGCTATGTGCAGGAGTGAGAGATGCATCAGTTGGATAAAAACGGATAATGGATCTCTATGTGTCTTCTGTTTAGACCATCGGTTAGAGAGAGAAAGTATCGCGATAGCAAACACGGAGCGAGCGGCGATGTTATCTCTACGGATACCCTCCTCTCCACTCCCCTCTCGCCTATCTCGTTTTCCGCGCTACGTTTTGGCCGTAAAATTCCTAAAAGAAAGTCCTCTTCGGACGATTTCTGGGCAGGGACGAAGAAAGGCCAGAAAGCGCCTACTCTTTAAAAATGTTTTATATTTTGTTATAATTGTTATAATCATACATATGCGCGCGTATGTTTGATTTAGAAATGACATATTGAACAAAAAAATAATAATGTAATAAAGATTAATTGAATAAACTTTTTGTTGTCCAAGTGACGCATTTTATCAGTCCTACCGTACGATGATAGGTGAAAAGTCAACTAAAGGATATTATAGACGATATCAGCTGTGCCTGAATTCGAGGCTTTACAGTCTATTTTCTCTCTCTCTCTCTCTCTCTCTCTCTCTCTCGCTCTCTCTCGCTCTATCGAGGTGACGGAGAAGCGCTTTGGCACGCTAGCCGGCTTTTCGGCAGGCTTATGTGTGTGAGGACGTGTATGTATGTGGGTGTGTATGTGTGTCTGTGCATTGTTTTTTATGATAGGAGGGCGATAATTTAATTTTTAAGCTATTATATATTTTTTACATACATTTATTCTTTTATATTATGCTTTAATTTGCTCATTTAATTATAATAATAATTATGATTGTGCACTTGAATGCCCCTCCCCCCTCCTCTTATTATCGTCCCGCGACCACTTCTATCTCTTCCTCGTCCTCGTCCTCTTCCTTTTCCTCGTCCTCTCCCTCTTCCTCTTCCTCGAGCGAATGCCGCACAAATTATTTTCTCTAGATCTAAAGTCTGAAACAAAAAATTTAAAGAATGTGTAAAAGCATTTACCGAAGAAAGATAAAACGATGCTTATATGTCAACTTTGTCATAAAAAAAAACCACATTTGCCTGTGTAGGTGAACCGTGGCAAACCAAGATCATGTTTCGACAGTACGCTCGTTTTTTAATAGCGAAACTATAGCCGTATCTAGAAACTCGTTTATATTTAATTAATACTTACACTTAATGTTACGAATCCTGTTGGCGCCGCCGTGTCGGCCGTCACCTCTGTCGTCGCCGTTTCGGCTGACGCCGTCGGGGTCGTCGTCGCCGCCGCTGTCGACGTCGTCGTCGTCGCCGCCGCCGCTGTCGACGTCGTCGTCGTCGTCGCCGCCGCCGCTGTCGACGTCGTCGTCGTCGTCATCGCCACCGCCGCTGTCGACGTCGTCATCGTCGCCGCCGTCGCTGTCGACGTCGTCGTCGTCGTCGTCGCCGCCGCCGCTGTTGACGTCGTCGTCGTCGTCGCCGCCGCAGTCGACGTTGTCGTCGCCAATGTTTTTTCCACTGAAAAAATAGAATTTTTAGAATAAATAACAATATTTTACTAATATAATTGTTATAAGTAAAGTACATAGACATGTACTTACTGGTTCCTGCTTTACGGTGCTCGTACTGCTCGTCCTTATGGTTTACGGTGCTCTGCGGTGCTCGCAACAGCATGTATGATCTTTTTTAGATGTGAAGTGTACATTAACTTACAAGAAAAAATATTTAATGTTCTCTTACATTCATCTTTTAACAAAAAATTCTATGTTACACAACACAGACACACACACACACACACACACACGCGCGCGCGGCACGTGTATGACGCACAGATTGAAATCAATATAGTTACGATTTAATTGTAATAATACTCATAACTTGTATAATTTTTAATAAAACATTTATATACATGCGCGCGAATTAACTTATATTTGCATCATACACGTAAATAAGAATCTTAAAAAGCTGAGCCCCTTCATCACGTCAAGGTGATTCTCACGAAGGGGAAAAAATGAGAAGCAACAATCAGCTGAAAGTTAAATTTGTATTTTTGTTTAATTATAGAGAAAGAATATGCAAAAAGTTAAAAAGAGCGCATCTCTTGGTTTGTAAAATATATAATCTATATTTGATATTTTCAACGTAGAACGCATATTTATAAAAATCGAAATTCTTTAAAACTATAAAATTACAATTATTGTTGGTGTTTTTGTTATTAAGCATGTCACAAAGATCGCAATCACAATTGAAATAATTGCATAAATCTGAGACTAGCAGATGTTATCACAGAGAAGTTTACGTAGTAAACTTCTTTGAAATAACTGATATAATTTCAGTTATTTTTTTTTCTGAAATACTTTGTATATTTTAATACACATACGTGTATTAAAATATTTTTGTATCTTATTATAAAATACTGTGATTTTTAAAAATCACGGTACATAATATATGTATATACATATATATTATATATATATAAACATATATATATATATATGTATGTCCAGAGGATATATATATATATATATATCCATAATTTATTGCTAACATATTTTATGTATTTCCTTTCATTCTTTTTTGCTTTGTGTCTTGCATTACATCATTAGTAACAAATAAATGTATGATTTCACAATGTCGTAGCATGCCCACATTAATCTTTTATTTGTCCTGTGATAACATCTGCTAATCTAAGATTTATGCATTTATTTCAATTGTGATTGCGATCTTCTACGATATTAAAAAATGCATATTAATTTTACACATTACTCGAAAATAATACTTGCTGCACAGTAATATAATTTGTAAATATATTTCACTCTGTTGAGCTATTATATAAATACAATATCATAAGACACATGCAGCAATTTTTTTTTCTACAATGATGAAACTATGAAAAAACAAAGAATAAAAATAAATGGAAGGAAATACTTTGAGATATATAAAAATTATTTGTTTCTTATTTTCATGCGTTTTACGTCATTTTATTTGTTCAATAATTTCTGCATCTTTTTACGAGATGCCTTGTCCGTTTTTTCAGCACGATTATTGTATCGTGTACGTGAATATAGTTTTACACGGATTAAAAGTTGCAGTGCTTCCAATCGATGTTTATAACATGAATTATCTTCATGAAACCATTCTGAATATGTATTATTCGTTACGTTTATGCATTCCTTTTTAATATTTTGTAAAACTGCTGTAGATGCCCAATAGCGTTCCCAGTTACAATCAATTGCATGTAATTGAATTTCGATCACTTCGGCAAAAAGAGTTTGTCGGTTAGGTATCAACTTTGTAACTGAAGGAGCATCTTCATCAGAATTTGAAAACTCTCGCAGCTCTATATATTTTTCGTTTGCTGTGGCGTCATCCGTTGGCGTTTTCGTCATAATGTTACGACAATTATCGCATTTAGTTTGTGCAATGCTTTTCCGTGCTACGTATCCAGCAAAATATGCAATAGCATTGTTATCGTAACTACTCAATGAACTTTTATTTCCAGTAACATTGGTATTATCATACTCTTCGAGAATATTTACATCGTCATTAAATAATTCGTCCTCGGGATCAATTTCGTATTGTACAGAAATATTATTTGCAATCATAGAAGTCTCAATTGATTTAATTAATTTTGTGGGTGAATTAATGAGGCACTCAGCTTCTGGACACTGCACATTTCCTTTGTCACTTGTATGGATATATCCTATGCATATAATGTGTCTTACATTACATCAGATTATTCTTGCAATTGGATTATTATTAAATCCACCACGTTGTCTAAATTTTGAAAATAAGTGTTCAACAGAATCTTGGTTATACAATGTCGCAAGTTCAAACGTTTTATTTTCTTACAAATATGTTATTGGACCGATAGTGTAACAACACAGTAATAGTAAGAAAGTCTTTATCGGTCGTAGTTAGGTCTTAGTGCTTTTATTTTTATTTATGTGATTTTATATACTTTTCCGAACTCAATCAGAATGTGCGCCGAATTAATTTTCGGTCATAACACAGCATATCGAGTAAGAATTAGTAATATCACTATTTATATTAAATTTGTAACGCTGGTAGTTTCTCGGTGTAGTAGGTTACGGGATTGGAGTCGGGATCGGTTGCTCGGATGTGCTCGTCAAATGTCCGGGTTCGTATCAAATGATAAGCCATGGTTTGATGGTAGAAACGAAATAGTTTAAATATATTTTGATACGTTGGTTTAATACAAAATAATCATACGGGTTCCGATATCGTTATCGGATAATACTGAACTCCACGATTAGTATTACGGCACTGGAGTGCTTAATTGCGCGGTCGTCGGCCCGCGTGAAACTAAGAGCACGGTCACAATGTATTCGCGGCATACTTAATATCTAGACACTTAGAAGAAACGGTTTCAAGTCACTAAGGAAAACGGACGGACACATGCTATGCGCTATGCGCTCGGAGGTAGCAATCGGAGTTGCTCGGTGAGACAATCTTTGGTTTCGCGGACAACATATATATAACTCGCGACGGAACGTGATATACAAGAACGGACTCGCGGTTACGAAAACGGACGGACTCGGATGAGTCGTGCGATATACGGACTGATTCGGCTTATGCTCTAAGCGTGCGGTATCCGTATTTAGAGTGGTCGCGCGGCGGCGAACTCTAATTGCCGTGTCGGGTCATGATTGGCCCGTGCGGCTGACCGGTTACGGTCTTGGTGCGACGGCTCGCGGCGCGACGGACAGTTTCGCGCTGCGCGAGGGTCGTCGCCGGTGTCGGCCTGGGTGGCCTCATCTCGCGGGGAGAACACCCCGTGAGGTACGGTAAACGGACACAGGAACAGTGTCGGCGCGGACGGTCCCCGAGAATTCCCGGGGACACTCGGAACGGTCTGGTCGGAGTGGCCGGACGACGAGAATGCCCGTCGTCCGGCTGAACGGAATGGATAAGCCGTGCGGTAAGAATTCCCGCCACACGGTGTAACGAATGCAGATTGGACCTGGCCGGACGCACGAGAATGCCCGTCGTCCGGCTGGACGGTCTCGATTGGCCGCGCGACGAGAATGCCCGTCGCTCGGCTCCGCGGATTGGATTGTCCGCGCGACGAGAATGCCCGTCGCGCGGCGGAGCGGATCGGAATGGCCGAGCATACCCGGCCTCGGGGACGACGGGTATACCCGTCGCGGGGAGGCTGGAACGAGAATGCCCGTTCCCGAGGAGGTGCTCGAGAATCCCCGAGCTAGGAGGCGCCGAGTATGCCCAGCGCTGGAGATGATCCGAGGAAATCAGGCAGTGCCGGATTATACACGAGGCGCATGAGGCGCACGCCTCAGGGCCCAGTCTCTGCAAGGGCCCGACCCTGCAGTTGCCGATTTGTCGATCGCCGGCGACGACTTGTGCGCCGCGGTGCCGCGTCGTGCATATCGTCATTTGTCAGTCATAGCATGTATGATCGTGTCTTACTGAAGCGTGTGTGTTGTACCAGAGTCGGAAACAAAAGTAAGAGAATGCACTATATAAAAGAGAGTTTAATTTTAATTAAAATTAACATTATTCATTATTCCTTTTTATTATTTCTTATTTTAGATTTAGATAAAATGAATTATAAACATGCTTCTGGTTTCGAAAAACAAAAAAAGCGACAAATTTTAAAAGAAGCAAAAAGACAATTGTCGAAAATTACAAACTTTTTTATAGCGAAAGATAATGAAGATCATTGAAAAGACCATGAAAGGATATCAGATTCAGAAAAAAGCGAAGACGAACAAATGATCAACGAAACGAGTAAACATTTATTGTCACAGTTAAAAAAAGCAGTTAAAGATTTGTGTTAAATTTAACATATCTCATATGTCCCAAACGGTTCACTCAAATTTTTGTATTAATTTAACACGAGAGGAATATGCTAGAAAATAACATAAATATTATGTAAAGAATTAACACAAAAGATGTAACACTTCGACACAGTTTGGAAACAGAATGTGAAAACATATTTCTTCAGTAAAGTTAACATTTGTAATATGTTGACACGTATATTTTATTCATTTATCTTAGACTTTATGTTTTAAAACTACATTATTTTTATGTTACGTATTTATTCGCTCACAAATAGTGTTATTTTGACGCTAAGAGATGTTAAATATTAATTTAACACAGAATGTTCAAATAACATATTCACGTTATGTTAAACTAACAGTTGGATATGTTAAAAATTCAACACAAAAATTTTAACAAGCATCGGTTTTAACAAAAATACAATATGTTTTTTACTATGCAGAAATTGGGGATCCTGGTTGTTCTTTTATATCTGCATCGAGTAAAGTACCTAAATCTATCGAGACTGATATTAATAGAAATATCCAAAAGAAAAAGAAGGACGAAGCTAGTCAACAAGTAATACAAGAACTTCAAGAAGAAGAAATAATAAATAATGATAAAATTAAGAAGTTTCTCAAAGTATCTGAATGGTCTGCTGAAATTATTAGGACTGATAAATTTATAAAAAGTATAGTTACAAATAAACCAAAGAGCGATACTATCGAAGATACAGGAAAAGTATACAAAGATGGCAGTCGTACTTACTACAGATGTTTAAAAGAATCCGATTTTTATCACCTTAAACCAAATGGAGAGAAAGTAAAAAGAGAATGGCTAATATATGATTCGCATACCAAATCTGTGTACTGTTATCCCTGTAAATTATTTTCGAAGGAAATTACATCTTTAAGTAATTCCGGCTATAATGATTGGAAAAATCTCACAAGGACGCTTAAAAATCATGAAGAAACTAAATCTCATTTAAGCGCTATGGTAACATTAGCTACGAGAACATCTCTAGTCGGAGCAGTAGACACAAAATTAAGGCATCAAATTCAGGAAGAAGAACAATACTGGGAAAAGGTCCTAAAGCGTATATTGGCCACAGTCAGATTACTTTCCAGACAAGGTCTAGCTTTTCGGGGATCTGATGAAAATCTTGAAAGTCGTTATAGAGGCAATTATTTAAGCTGTTTAGTGTATCTTGCCGAATTCGACGATTTCTTGGCTGAACATCTACGCCGCTACGGAAATCAAGGAAAGGGTTCTACCAGTTATTTATCTCATCATATATGTGAAGAATTTATTCAATTGATGAAAGATAAACTACTTGATGCTTTTACGGCTGAAATTAAAACTGCAAAATATTTTTCAATTATAATTGATTCCACTCCGGACATAAGTCATTGTGACCAATTAACTTTTATTGTAAGGTATGTACATGAAGGACAAATAGTAGAAAGATTTATGGGGTTTCTTAAAATTGAAAAACATACTGCCGAATATTTACAAGAGATTGTTTTAAATAATATCAAACAATTGGGACTTGACATTGAAAATTGTCGTGGTCAAAGCTACGACAAATACAACGGTTTGCATGCAAGAATAAAAACTATATCTCCTACTGCTGTTTATATACCCTGTGCTAATCATTCCCTTAATTTGATTCTTAATTTTACCTGTGAGACTTGTTTCCAAGCCGTTGATTATTTTAATTTAGTTCAAAATATATATACATTTTTTTCTTCGTCAATACATAGATGACAAAAATTAAAAGAAAACTGTAGTCCCGTTCCAAAAAGATTAAGCGATACTAGATGGTCTGCTCGACATAGTGCAGTACATGCTTTAAATAAAAATTATAAATCTATTCAAAATATTTTCACGAATTTTGCTCAGGATGAAGATGAAAAACCTTCAACCAGAAGTGAAGCTTTGTCTCTGTCCAAAAAGATGGAAATTTTTGAAACCATGCTTTTAACGGTTATATGGTCCAAATTATTGGAGAGAATAAATGCAACAAGTAAGACTCTGGAAAGTCCAACATTAACCCTTACCGCTGGAGTTCAACTTTTAGAATCACTTGCTATCTTTGTTAATGAGTTTAGAGAAAAATTCGATGAATTAGAACGTACGGCCAAATTAATGATTGGAAATGATGCACAGTATAAAGACGAAACAAAGAGAATAAAAAAAAGAAAAATATCTGAAAATGAAACCAAAGAAAATGAAATTGAATTGTGAGGGCGTCAAAATTTCAAAATAAATGTATTTTATGTTATTTGTGACGGTTTAGCACAGGAAATAAGAAGAAGACTGGAATCATACTCAGAAGTTGAATCCTCTTTTAAATGCTTTTTTACAAACGATGAATCTTTAACAAATCTCTCTGCAAAATATGAAGGAGATATTGAAACAGTACATTTAAAAGATGAGTTTCAACATTTCCAAATTTTATGTAAAAACACTAATTCAGAAACTATTTATCAAAAATTAAAACAAGCGCAAAATGTTAGATCAACATTTCCTAATATTATTACTTTGCTGGAAATTTATTTAACAATCCCGTTATTCAATGCCTCTGCAGAGAGATCGTTTTCCACCTTAAAAAGAATAAAAAATTACTTAAGATCGACTATGGGGCAAACTAGACTGGATGCTCTTTCTTTGCTATACATAGAGAGCAAAAGTATGGACAGTATTAAATGTGATGATATTATAAAAGACTTTGCTTTAAAGAAAGCAAGAAAAAAATATATTCATTTATAGTTTAAGTAAAACTATTTTCATTACTTTATTACTCTTTTTTATTTTTATTATGAGTTCTTATGTTTATTTTATTAAGTAACAAATAAATTTATAAATGTTTATTTTCTGATGGTTTGTATTTTTTTTCAAGAAGATAAGGGGCCCGAAAATTTTTAGCGTTTCAGTCTTAAAAGTTCCTTGATCCGACACTGAAATCAGGTGTTCGGAAGGATTTCTTTTCGGCTGCCCACTGCCGGCTTATATACCGTACCGCGCGGCTGGACGCACCAATCAGCTCGCGCAGTCGAGCCGGCCGGAGTGGGAACGCTTGCCAAACGCGGCGCGTGGCGCGCCGTTCGCGCGCGGTAGCATGCGGTGGTCTTACGTACGCGCGTGGGTCTTACGTAAGACGCACGTGCTCGGCTGCGGTGCGTCCGACGGTTGGTCGGTCTTGAGTGGCGGCACGGTGGAGGGGCGTAATGTTACAAATTAATTAATTTAATATAATACTTGATGCTGATTTGCATCTATATACCCATTCCCCCCTGAAAAAACTGTAAGAAATTTATTGCGAAAAATAACACCCCACCCACGCACAGTGGGACAGAATCCCGAAAAAGTGGCAGAAATTCCGTCTAAAGTTAATTTTGTTTGAAATTGTGAAATTATATACTAATATAAAGATTTTGGAGTCGCAGATTTCGCATTTGATATTACAATTTCGAAATTTCAAATGGCAGATCCAATATGACAACATAAAATAATAATTATAATCTAACAACTCCTACCTTACCGAAAGTAGTGTATTGTCAGGAAAGAATAATCTAATATTGAATATTAAAATTGAATGCATTCCCTCCTCATCATATCCGGGCTTGGGACCGGCACGTCAGTAGTGGCTGAGTTACTTATGCTATGTACATTTATTTACAGTATTGCGCTAATATATATTTATGTACAACCTATCCTAATGGAACTTATTAAATTATTTTGTAAATTATTTGTATTTTTTTAATTATTACTGTTTTATTTTTATTTTTTCAATTAATTTTTATATTTGTTATTTTTTTGTTTTTTTAATTTTTTAATTATTACTTTTTTATTTTTACTTTTTGAACTATAATATTAATATTTTATTACTTTTATTAATTTTGTTAATATTAGAGTTTTACTCCTCAACTTGTTCATCCGACAACACAACTTCATCCAAGGATGAGAATATTTCTGGAAGTTCAGTTAAATTTTCTTCTTCCTCTTCGTCATATTCTGTATTTACATTTGTATTTATTTTGGGTACAATAAGTAAATCTCGGACTTCTGTGGGAAGTTGTAATATTTTATTTTTTCGAATTCGCAAATTAAGACTAGAAGAAGATACAATAGGATCCGATGTGTCCATTAATCTACAAAACATGTCATGTAAATTTACTGTACGATTGTTTTTTCTACAATGCTCATTCCTATATGCTTTGTAATGCTTATTTCGGGCTTCAGAAGCTTCCTCGCCAAGCATTCCCACTGGCAATATGCTATTTTCAATTATCTGAGCACCATGAATAAGAACTTTATGGAGAGATGATGGCATAGGATACCATGAGTAGTGAGATACGTAAATTTTAGCCGTATCAAGGCACAGTTTGTTAAAAAGAACGCTATTTATCGGAAACTTACAAGACAAGGCAATTAAAATATTTTTTAAATTAAAAACAAAAGTATAGTCTAGTCCAAGACATTCAGAAAACAGTTTTGGATCTTCAAATGCCCTGCGAGCAGTGTTACCATCATTGCTCGTACCACTTCCTCCTGCTTTTGGCTTATTTACTTTTAATCCTAATTTATTCCAAAGAATCGTTTGGATCTCTTTTTTCCGTCTCGCATATTCATCTTTAAGATCTTGTCCTCTCATCTGCCATACTTTAACGTTAAGTCTGTACGAAATATGCAGACAGCACTCTAAAAATCGAATCCAGCAATGCAAAGGACTAATTCCGTACTGCAGTGACTTTGGATTGGGTAGAAAGATTTCTGTTTCACATTTAATGTTTGCAAGATCATTAAATTGCTTTGGCGTTGCTTGACAAATGGAGCAAGATTGCATGGACTTCGTACCTGTTATTATATTGAAAACTTTACCATCTATTAAAGTCATGAACAATGAAAAATGAATTCTAATTTTTAAATTGTTTAATATGATTTCCAATGCTTCCAGTTTATCAATTTGATTTTCAATACATTGCTTTTGATTCAAGATAAGATCTTTTGATTCGGCGCAATATTGAATATTAATAGGGCGGCAAAATCTTGCAGATTGTGAAGCTCTATTATTCCACAATATAATGTTTGACGAAGTTGATAGGCGTAACGGTATAAGCGTAGTAGCGAAAAGATTTTCATCGTTAATATTGCTCATGCTCATATCTGAATACCGTTGTTTATACGCCGAATGCCCAGAACTTCCATCAAATCCCCATGAACAAATTAAAACAGATTCAAGTTCTGTCGTCTTACTATTTTCCATGCTCTTAATGATTACATCTTGTTGTAGTTTTATAATTCTTTCTACCGTGTGGTTTAATAGAAGTTGCAAAGGAACTTCTGCCACAGTATCTGTGATTTTAAAAACTTCTATTGGCGGTCTACATTCCGCCTTTGCAGCTACAATTGCAGCATATGCTGGAAAAATATCCGCCCCTCTTGCTTTTACAGTTAAACGCATACTAATGTAATCGTCTTTGGACATATTTCGATCTAGTAAGTAGATCAATCCTTCTAGAGGAGTCATCTTAATGATTACTGGTCTTGGCTCACAAATTATTTGTTGTGCATTTTCAGGATTTTTCAAAACTTTATTTACTACTGCAACTATATTTTTTTGTCCTGAAATCCTTGCTGCATGACGGCATGCCATTATGAGTTTCAGTGGGTCGTTGTTATGTTTCTTACTAATAGTTGCCACTTCTAGCCTTCTTGATCGATCAGACTTCTCCTGAAATGGAATAGATGGCCGACCAGCAACTGTGTAAGAAGCAGAATTTTGCATTGAAATGTTAGGAATAATAAAACCAGAGTCCAGCCATTTTTTATGTTTTGACTCATACTTTGTTTTTATTCTCTTCACGCCATTCCATTTCTCCTTATGCTTGCTACTGAGTGCAGATACATATGTTCTCAATTGCCGCAGTTCATTATCCTTAATATTAGAAATATGCATTCCTAGCTTAGACAAAACGTAACTTACAGCCGCTGAAATCCTATCGTCAATACCAGGTTTCATGAAAAATTGTTCAATAATTTCTCGCTTGGTAAATAATAAAGTCGACATGGCTGATTATTAAATTGTGATTACTTTTAAAACCTGATATTCGAAAATAAATCCAATTCCAAATGTATATTCAATAAGATACGCTCACTCACGAAAATATATATATGTATATCGCGTGAATGTACAGTATTCCAAATGAAACAACACTTATATACAATTTTGCTGACATTTCTACTGCGAGAAAGTATTGCTCGCCTTAACCGCCTGCTTGACGCACTGTCAAGCAAGCGCCAGGCGGCTCACAGTACGTTCGGTCGAGTAGAACGGTTATTTTGCCGAAGTAGCAAAAAGTAGCAGGTTTTTTTTGAAGGGACATAATATGAGAACGTACCAGTGTAAAGAAAATTCCATTAGGAAGCGGTATCTCCGATTATAATCAATCGATAGCAAGTTTTGACTTGCAAAAATGTAAAAATATTCAACTTAATCGATACAAAATTTTAATTTATGTAATATTAAATGATTATTAATAATTAAAAACATTCATAAATATATACCAAAAAATAATAAATAATAAAACTTAAGAAATATGTTGTGAATTTTATAATTTATAGCATTTTAATAATATATGTTGTTCACTTAATTTAAGACTTATTCTTATATTCAAAACTCTGCCAAAATAAAAGTATTCGACCAAATGTTATAAAATTTAAATCCAGCATATTTCGATACATTGAGATGACAATGATAAATATATTTTACTGCAATTCTAAAATCGACTTTTTGCCACTTTTTCGGGATTCTGTCCCACTGTGCGACGGTTCAAACCTGGCACCTCCGGAATCTCCGGTCCCGGCGTCTTACCACCTCTTACAGTTTTTTTCAGGGGGGAATGGGTATATAGATGCAAATTAGCATCAAGTATTATATTAAATTAATTAATTTAATATAAATAGTGATATTACTAATTCTTACTCGACATGCTGTGTTATGACCGAAAATTAATTCGGCGCACATTCTGGTTGAGTTCGGAAAAGTATATAAAATCACATAAATAAAAATAAAAGCACTAAGACGTAGCTACGACCGATGAAGGCTTTCTTACTATTACTGTTTTTATTTTCTATTTTTATATCATTATATGTTCCCAAGAGAGCTTGTATGGCTTGTACAATAAATCCTTTTAAGCATGGAATTTTCAAAATTTCATCAGGTGACGTCGACCATCCTGAACACCATGTGATAAATTCTCTTACAACAAATTTTCAATATCCGGATTTTTATCAGAAAGTAATCGTTTTCCTCCAAATTTCATATTATAACTGTATGAATTGCAAGCATCAATTACATTGTTCATGCATTCTGTAAAATTTGCCGTCGCTTCCCATGTATCACTTTGCAATTCTTTTCCATAGTCCGCTGTTCTCATTGAGGCTGTAAATCTATTACTCAATACTTGGAATGGTTTTTTGACGTTCATTGATTGAAAATTATTGGGGTAAAGATGCGCTTCTGTAATATGTGACAATAAATTTGATCCTCCTTGTGCAGCATTATCAATGCGCCATGTCTCTTCATAATCATTAAAAGGTGCTACAACTTCTGTACCGCAATATAAAAATTTGTGTGGTCTTAGTAAACTCATTAATCGTTTTACTAAATGTGGAAAATCAAATGACGCGTAATATTTTTTTTCTTTATGAATGAAGTATAGATTATCTGTGCTCACACCAAGTTGATTATAAGCACTTTGATTAGATGATCCTTGATCACATGTCAAAATTCGTACATCAGCATCTGTATTGCTTAGTCTGTCTAAACCTTCTTTCAATAAATATATTATTTCTTCCGCTTTCATGCATTTTCCAGGAAGAAAATATGTCAATGGTTGACGCCACGGGTTACGCGCGTTAATACCATCTAAGCAAAAGACAAAAACATATTCAGCATTTTTATTTCTTCTTCCTAAAGGCCCAAAGTCTACAAGTCCTTCTACTTGATCTAAATGATGTAAATATTCTTGGTATGATTTTATTGACATCTTGTCCCATTTCAAGGCACATTCTCTTTCTTCCGCAGGCAAGTCTGTAAGTTTCTCTTGTAGTTTTAAAAAAACAAAATCGCAAAATCCTGGCACAATATTGTATTCTTCGTTCCATCTTCTAATAGTTCGTTCACAAGGGAACGTGCAACCTGCCTGTCGTAAGCGGCGCAATGCAGAAGCAGAGTAATAAAATTATTGTTGCGCAAGACTTTTCTCTTCTTGCGTATACGGCGCATTTGGTGTATGCAGTTGCAAAGTTACCATTGCTTGAGCAACAGGATGTAAATTTTGATTTTCAATAAGATTTTGTATAATTTTTTTTTGGCTCCTTTTACTTGTCGTTTTTCTATTTGAAACTTGTCGAGTACGCAAACGAAATTTTAACTTTTTAATAATTTTACGCAAACGAAGATTTTCTCGCTTTAAAAGTTCCACTTGTGCTACTTCTGATTTTGATTTCTCGCTTGCATGCTTCCTCTTTTTTTCTTCAATTACAGGTATATCCACAGTACACACATCTTTTATCTCCGATGGTTCCTCATTAATCCATTCACTTACATTTTTTTCATCCAAAGAATAAAAATACATCTCTTTTGCACGTTGGTACGTTTTAATGTATCGGTTCTTCAGAACATTAATTTTGACGTTGTCATTATTAATTGTTTGGGACACTATTTCTGTGTCATTATTTAAAGTAACCGTTCAATTTCACTGGAACAGCATCTCTTTTTAATGTTTTAAAATTTTTCTTCTTTGTTGGTCCTTCCTTGAAGGAACTTGGATCGAAATGATCTTCACACAGACCGGCACGACGTAGTGAGTTGGCAGTCCATTTTGCCAAAGTAGTATTTCCTGAAATAAAATTATGAAACAAGATATTAGTATTGTAAAATGTTGTACAATCAGTGTGCCGCAAAAATGTTATCGAATTTAAAAGTAAGCAAAAAGAGTTAAATTAATAAAAATACATGTACCGCACAAAGTAAAAAATATATTATTTTTAAAAAATCTGAAAAAATTTGAGATAAATAATATTGGAAAGACGTAACAAAAAAGTATAAAGTTAGTCATTTAATAAATTCACTTTGACAAATTAACAATTGACAATTTTTAATTTCTTAATTATCTCTTCTCAGTTTTTTGCTCATTCTTTTATTTCTTTGCTCACTCTTTCGCTTTCTCGTTCGTTCTTTCGTTCTTTCGCTCGCTCTTTCGTTCTCTCACTCGCTCTTACTCTCAGCACCATACCGCTCATGTGTCTATTGCTGCTTGCAAACAAATCTTCCCGCGTCTTGCACGTAACCGAGTAGTCCTATCTTGCCACACGCTTAAGGTCTCGACATAGGCTTTTGCATAGCTTCATAACCATATCTATAAGGAAATTGATTGGTCCGTTAGCACATGCAAAAGGAAATGGACCAATCAATTTCTTTATGCATACGGTTATGCAAAAGCCTGTGTCGTGGCCTTTACATTTGGCTGAGCTAAATCGGCGATTACCAGTAATTATTATCTCGTTAATTATGGAATAATGGTAAACGACTTGTTTGGGCAGTTTGACTTGCTCTATCAGCTCGAAAGGTGATCTGGTCATTACCAGACACTCTGTACTTTAAACAAATGTCTAGTAATTTATATAATAAATATGATAAAGAACTTACCGCTGGTACGTATCCGTAATAGGCATTTAGCGTTAATAATTGCAGGAAATCTAAATAAATGTGTTTCCGTTGAATGTCTTCCTTTACGACAATTTTTATACATACACTTGTCGTGTATGGTTTTCACACGCTTTTCACTTATTGTTACACTTCTTCGTTTAAAGAATTATTTGCACAAAAAAATACTTTAATTGAAGAAATATGAGAAATAAAAAAAGAGAAGAATACGAATTAGAGACAGAGCGTTAACTGAAAAGAATGAGGGTAACAAACTAGATTTATTGAATAAATCAAGAAGTGTTACTAAATAAATAAAATAAAAAGTATAAAAGAACTTATAGTTGCAACCAAAAACGCGATTTGGTACACAAGCAAAGAACTTTAAAAACACGTTATCAAAGTACACTATCTCTCTATGAAACGCGGACTGCGCCGAACAATAGCGAGCTTCGTCGTCACATAACGTCGTTGCGCTGTTTTGTTTTTCTTCTTTTCTAACGCTTAATTTTAAACGTTTACGAGAAAGACGAATCAAACCGATAAGATTCTTTGTACCATAATTTATATTTCAAAAAGTACAGCTTCAATAGGCAACTTTTTATAATTCGGGAATCTTAAGAAGTCATAACTGAAAATAAATTTTTTATACACATCTTATGTTGCTTATAAGTTTATTATAATTTACCAAATTTTTGTATGATAATTTTATAAAAAATTGTATAGAAAGCAATGCTGGAAAAGAGGCAAATGTTTAATAACCATACACATAATGTTATTTCTTAATAATACAATGTACGAGATTATGCTTATTATTTTTAATAAACCCTGTTGCAAAATCTTGTATGTTCTTGTCTGAAATTCGTATGAGAAATTTTTCCTACAAAATCTCACAAGACCTTCCTTACAAAAATTATACAAATTCTTGTGAGATCTCTTTTAGTATTTATTAAAAGGATTCCAATTTATTTAAAAATTCAGTGAAAAATTTTTACGATGCAGGATACTCTTCAATATATGCATAAAATAAAAAATCGTATACAAATTATGATTATTATAAATATACAACGGCTATGTGTACCAACAACGTACACATGTTTTTCTACAAAAAAAAAACATTCACAATCTACCGATCGAATCGGTCCGTACGTGGTTAAAAAGCGATAACACTATAAGACGACGCGAGCACGGCGAGCGCTCTATTATTCCAATCATTCAATGTTCGACTGTGGTTCAATGGTCGAGACAAGACGCAGGACGAGCACCGCAGATCTAGTAAATGTATCTATATACTTATAAAAATATATAAAAAACATGTTATTACAGTAAAACATTGTTAATTATATTGTATTAAAAAAAATTTTATTTTTTTAGTACAAAAAACAACGATGCCAACACCGAGGACGACGACGACGATGACGGCATCGATGTTTATTAAATATAAAACTAAACATGTTTCTATATGCGGTTACAAGCTGGTTTTCATAGTCTATTCTTATTTCAAGATAATCTTAAGTAATAGCTTTAAGATGCTAATACAGTTTTCTGATTAGTTAATGACATCTTAAGATAAAGCTTAAGATGATCTTAAATATAAAATCGACTACAAACACCGGCACAGTTTCGGTATTGAAAAACGAGCCTATTGTTTTTCATGATCTTGAAGTCGATCATGAAACTTTTTCCTTAGGGCGGAAACGTGAAAAGTGAAAATCTTTATCATTGAAGTTAATGGAGAAATTTTTCACTTTTCACGTTTCCGTCTTAGGGAAAAAGTTTCATGATCGACCCCCTTGGTTCACCCACACAGAAAACTGTAGATGCGTTTAATGATACAAAGTTAGCACAAGCATCTTTTTATCTTTCTTTTTTTTGTTTCAGACTGCCGATTTGCAAAATATAATTTACGCCGCTATTGCAGGCATGCGTACAAGAGGGAGAGGAAGAGGAGGTGGTAGAGGACGAGGAAGAGGAAGAGCAGGAAGGGGTAGAGGCAGGGGTAGAGGCGATTCCCGTAGGGATTCGGAGTTCCCGTAGGGGTTCGGAGTCGATCCGTGGCCTCCCGAGGCTGCGGACCGTCTCCGGATACAGGAAGCGGCGTTCCTGCGGTTTCCCGAGCTCGCTAGGGAGGTCTACGGTCCTTCGTGGGCCGTAGACTCAGGGACTTCAGCGACCCTGGCGCCCGAGCTGAATACCGTAATCCATCACGTGCTGAAATTACGCACGGGATGGACCGGGGGCCTGGGCTTCACCGCCTGGGCCGCGAGGAGTAAACCTCTATAAAAAATCCGAGGGTGGCGTCCGCGGCGCGGGATCCCCTGTCCGTGTAACAGCGGTGCGGGTCTCTGCGTCGCGGACGCCAACTAGTTAGTTGGATGGCAGCCCGCTGCCATAGGGTTAGGGATGGCCCGTAGGGGTCCGGGGTTGATCCGTGGTCTTCCGAGACTGCGGATTGACTCCGGATACAGGACGCGGCGTTTCTGCGGTTCCCGAGCTCGCTAGGGGGTCTGCGGTCTCTCGTAGGCCGTAGACTCAGGGACGTCAGCGACCCTGGCGCCCAAACTGAATACCGTAATCCATCACGTGCTGAAACTACGCACGGGATGGACCGGGGGCCTGGGCCTCACCGCCCGGGCTGCGAGGAGTAAACCTCTATAAAAATTCAAAGGTGGCGTTTGTGGCGCGGTGCCCGGTGCCGTGTAAAGCGGTATCGGGCGCCGTGTCGTGGACGCCAGCGGTGTTAACTGGTGGGCAGCGTGGGCGTTCGCCCTCAGCGGAGGGCGAACGCAGGGCCCTAGGCTCATCGCGCGGGGAGCCTACCGCGAGAATGAGGGCCGGCGACCTCCGTGTCGGGGGATGATGCCGCTCTGCGGCTCGTCTCCGGGCATGGGGGAGTCGGCACCCCTCGGAGTGGGACGGGCCGGCGGGACCTCGGTATTACCGAACCCGTCGGGCTGGGCCGTTTCCGGACCGCCCGGACTTTATTCCGGGCGGGGACGGTGCGGCGTGGGACGTCCCAACGCGTGTATTGCGGGAAACTCTCCTCGATACATCGGGTCGGGACGGCCCCCGGGCCGCCCGGACGTTTCCGAGGCGGGGCCGGGGGCTTTCGTTGTAAAGCGGTGGGCGCTTCTGCGAGGGGATTCGTCCCGGAGCAAAGCGCCTGCCGCTTCCATGAAGAGGGACGGGCCGCTGGGACCCCGGCACACCGGACCCAGCGGGCTGGGCCGTCTCCGGGCCGCCCGGAATTATTCCGGGGCAGGGTCGGAGCGGTGGAGGACGGTCCAGCGCGTGCCTCGCGGGAAACTCTCCCCGGAGCTGCGGGCTGGACTGGCCCCGAGGCCGCTCGGAAGTATTCCGAGGCAGGGCTCGGGACGAGACGCAAGTGCCCGGTGTCTCCGCGACGGCGCCCCTTCCGAAGCGGGACACCGGGTGGTGTAGTGTCTGCCGTGAGGGCCGTGTACCTCACGGCAGACGTGCTGGTCGCCACGGCGGTTAGGGTGCGGAAGAGGCGTCGCCTCCGTTGCCCGATCTGTCCGTGGGGCCCCCCGGGTGGCGCCATCCGTGACGGTGCCCCCGCTGTCGGAAGCGGGGGACCCCTGAAAGCCCGCACGGGGCGAGTCCTTGATGGCTTCCCCGTGCGGGTGCGTAAGGGGCGGGAGGCCAGTGCTCCGGATGTAACATTCCCGGAGCCCGTGCCATAAGCCGACCCCCCGGGGGGGGAGTACCCGGGGCACTCCTTCCCACCCAGTGGGGGGAGTGGGAGATACGCCGGTCGGTCCAGCCGTCACGGGGAGTGGGATTTAACTTCACAATGAACACTCACAATGACATTACCGAACAGGGAGGGAGCAGTGCGAGCTCCAGCACTCGCGCAGAGGGAAGTCTAGGAGTGGCTGGTCCTCCAGCGCACTCTAGCTACATCAATGTAGCACCAGCGGAAGGCAGAGAGGACACCCCCTATGTAAGGGGCCCCCACGCCGCGGCGGGCGGGCTGGAATATTTCAGCCCGATCCAAAGCGGCGAGGAGGACCCCTTTAAGAAGCCTGGACCGAAGTCCAGAAAAGACAAGGCAAGGGTGGTAAGCTCCGTCAGGGTGGCGCCCCCGTATACCATACGGGAGTATCCGCCACTTCCAAAGAAGGGCGGTGGGGCTTCCCTCCCGCTCATGACGCCTGCGGGGGGTGCGAGGGAGTGCGTAGTGGTCATACCTGACCTTCCCGCGCACTACTCTGCGGACGACGACGGCGACGATACCGATACTAGCGTGGCAACGACGGCCACGGCAACTAGTACGGCCACAACAGCCACTGCAGGAAGCCGGAAGAGGAGGGCCAAGAAGGGGTCCTCCTCGGACGGAGACAAGGATAGCAAAGCGCGTAGAGTCATCTCAGCTGAGGAGCGAGAGGACTCCTATGCGAGGGCAGAGGCGGCTCTCCATAAAAACTGGATCGCCGACAAGAGCACTCCAGCGGCCAAAGCCCTCATGGGGCTGGCAGCCAACAAAGGGGAGGACCGTGTTAGGGTGGAAGACCTAACGGTGCAAGAACTGCGACAACAAGTCGACAACGGGGCGGCCCGCCTAAGGGAAATATCGAATTACCGGAAGGGGCTAAGGGGTACCACCCAAAAGGCGCTGCGCGAGATCGCGACGCTGGCGGAGAATACTTTTAAGGAGCTGAGCGAGCGGTCAACAAATGAGGAGGTCCGCAGATTGCAAAAGGCGAATACAAACCTGAGGAAGGAGGTGGACCTCCTCAAAAGAGACTTGGCGGACCTGAAGCGGCAAGTTGCCGAGTCGAAACGCCAGTCGAAGGATGACGGCCTCTCAAAACCGTCCTCGAGTGGGACCTCACCCCCTCCGGAGGGGACAAAACGAAGGGCGAGGCCCAGAGCCCTCAGCTCGTCCGAGGAGGAGGCTGAAATGCCTCTTTCCGGGCCAAGCGGGCCGACCCAACCGACAACGGAGGTGGCACATCAAGCGCCGCAGGGAACGGAAGGCGCAGCCCCATCCCAGGACATGCTTGTTCGCAGAATCCTGGAGCAGGTGGGGCTGATGCTCGACGCGCGGCTCGGCGCCCTGCAGGGAAGACTGCTTCCGGAGCAGCCGCTGCGCCCCCCGTTAGGAGCCAAGCCTCCTAACAAAGAAGCGGCTAGGAAAGGAGTGACTCTGAGCAAGAAAGATGGTCAGAGTCACAACATGGCTCCCGCTCCTGCCCCGAGGGCACCGGAGGCGCCGAGTCCTCTGGTGAGGACGTCTGACCCCCCGGCCGCCCCGGTCGCGGAGGTATGGACGACAGTCGTTGGCCGAAAGGCTAGGAGGAAGGCAGACAAGGCCAATCCGGAGACCAAAAGGCCAACGGTTGCGGTCAAGGAACCGGCCAAGGCCCGAGCCACTCCGAGCGCTAAGGCCCCCCCCAAAGCAACCTCGAAGAAGGTCAAAATCAAGGTCCCCAAGCAGGCCGCGGTCGTACTAACGGCCGTGGACGAGGGGAAGGTGACGGTGTCGGCAGCCCTGTCCAGAATCAGGGACAAGATCGACCTGAGGAGCCTGGGCATCGCGTCGCTCCGCCCGAGAAGGGCCATCACCGGGGCCATCATCTATGAGGTTCCCGGTGAGGACAGCCATAAGAAGGCGGACGATCTCGCGGCCAGGCTCCAAGCGGAGCTCGGCAGCGACGAAGTAAAAATAACGCGACCAGTTAAAACTGCCGAGCTACGCGTGACAGGGCTGGACGACGTCACAAGCGGCCAGGGGGTGGCCGAGGATCTGGCGCGTGTGGGAGGCTGCGCCACCTGGGAGATTCAGGTGGGCAGCATCAGGCGGCAACGGAGGGGACTCGGCTCCGTCTGGGTCCGTTGCCCGGCTGCGGCTGCCCGCAAACTAGCTGAGGCCGGCAGGGTACAAATTGGGTGGGTCATGGCCAAAGTCGAGGCACTCAGAGCCAGGCCCGCCCAATGCTTCAGGTGCTGGCGATCTGGCCACACGGTGGCTGCGTGCACGGCCGAAACCGACCGGAGCGATCTGTGTTATCGGTGTGGCCAGGCCGGCCACCTTGCCGGCGGCTGCGAGGAGGCAGTGTGCTGCCCACTCTGCAGTGAGCTGGGCAGACCGGCGGACCACCGCTTCGGGGGGCCGGCATGCTCCCCACCTCCTGCCAGGAGGGATGGGGAGAAGGGCCAGAAGGGGGCACAACCTCCCTAGGGCCCTAACCCTGCAAAAAGCAAGAGCGGAGTTCCTTCGGGCCCTGTTAACAGTCAGGGTCCAATGGATACCACGGTAGAGGCGGAGGTGCGGACGGAAACACGCCCCAAAACGACGGCAGGAAATAGCCGGGAGGAGGCGATGGACACGGCCCTTTAATGGATAAGCATCGTCTCCTCCAGGCTAATATAAACCACTCCGCCAGGGCACAAGACCTCCTGGTCCAGACCATGGCGGAGTGGGACATAGGTGTTGCGATCGTGGCCGAGCCCTACGCAGTTCCTCCTGCCGACGCAAGATGGCAGGGGGACAGCGCGGGCTTGGCTGCGATCGTCATACAAGGTAGAGCGGCGTCGACCCCTCTCACCCCGGTGAAAAGGGGGGAGGGGTTCATCGTCTGCCGTTGGGGCCCTAGGGCCCTCGTTGGGGTATATATCTCCCCCAACATTTCGCTAGCGGAGTACGAGGCGAAACTGGGGGAGATTGGTGGAGCGGTTCGGCGACTCCTCCCGGGCTGGGTGCTAGTGGCCGGGGACTTCAACTCAAAATCTGCGGATTGGGGCTCCCCGGTCACGGATACGAGGGGCGAGCTACTGGGAGACTGGGCGGCCGGGCTGGACCTCCTGGTCCTCAACAGCGGCACGGAACCGACTTGCGTTAACGCCCGGGGTAGCTCCATCGTGGACATCACGATGGGGTCCCCGGAGGCGTCCAGGGAGGTCCGGCGGTGGATGGTGGCGGGAGAGGAGACTCTATCCGACCACAGATACATCACGATGGAGGTCTCCTCGCCCGCGGCCGTCGGCGGTGGTCACGGCCGCCCGGCGCAACCCGAGGGCCCGCCCCGCTGGGCGCTGAAAAAGTTCGACGGGGACGCTGCTCTGTCGGCCGCGACAGCGAAAGCCTGGGAGGGGAATCCGAACGCGGACCTTTGCGACGTCGAGGCGGAGGCGTTGTGGTTCAGAGAAGCCATGTGGCAGATCTGCGACGCCTCCATGCCTCGGAGCCGAACCGCTCCACGGAAGAAGTCGGTGTACTGGTGGACGCCGGAGATTGCGGCCATGCGTCAGGACTGCAACTCCGCGCGCCGCCAGTACACCAGGCAAAGAAGGCGAAGGGTAAACAACGGGGAGGAGGCGGCCCGACTGTACAGCGTGTACCGCGACAAGAGGAAGGCCCTCCAGGCCGCCATCGCCAAGGCGAAGGCGCAGGCCTGGGGAGAACTCCTGGGGACTCTGGACGAGGACCCGTGGGGGCGCCCGTACCGCATGGTCCGAAACAAGCTCCGACCAGCGGCGCCCCCCACAACGGAGTCACTTGATCCGGTGTTCCTGGGGGAAGTCGTGGCCGCCCTCTTCCCGGAGGATCCCGGGGAGGAGAGCCGCCCCAGGGAAGACCCGGCCCTTGTCATGGAAAGGGTCGGATGGACCGAGGACAAGGAGGTCACCGAGGAGGAGATGGCCAGGGCGGTGAAGCGAATGAGGAGGAAGAACACCGCCCCTGGCCCGGATGGAGTCCCCGGGAGGGTCTGGGCGGTCGCCCTTGAGGTCCTGGGCGGCCGTCTCAGGCGCCTCTTTAACAGGTGCCTCCAAACGGGGCGGTTCCCTTCCCCATGGAAGGAAGCAAGGCTGGTCCTCCTGCCGAAGGAGGGCCGGCCCGCCAACGATCCGTCGGCTTACCGGCCCATCTGCCTCATAGATGAGGTCGGTAAGCTATACGAGAGGATCCTGGCCGACCGGATCACGACGCACCTCTCCTCGGTGGGCCCCGACCTGGAATATTGCCAGTATGGATTCAGACCGGGGAGATCAACCGTCGGAGCTATCCGGCGGTTGAGGTCCCTGGTCGATAAGGCGGTCTCCCGGGGCAGGGTGGCATTGGCTATCAGCTTGGATATCTCCAATGCCTTCAACACCCTGCCCTGGAGGAGCATCAGGAGGGGCCTACGCAGGAAGGGCGTTCCCCCGTACCTCGTGGAGGCCATTGAAGCCTACCTCGGGGGCCGCTCGGTCACCTGCGGCAACAGAGACGGGGGACGCACGAGCCGGAGGATCACACGGGGTGTTCCGCAGGGGTCGGTCCTTGGGCCACTCCTGTGGAACATTGGCTACGATTGGGCTATCAATCGATGCACCCCGGCGGGGGTGTCGCTGGTATGCTATGCCGACGACACCCTTATTGTGATCTCCGGCGCCAGCTGGGGAGAGGTGCGACGTATAGCGGCGGGAGGCATCGCGATGATGCTCAGGAGGATCCGCTCCCTGGGCCTCAAAGTAGCCTTACACAAGACGGAGGCGCTGTGGCTCGGCGGACCCAGGGAGGCGGGCCCGCGATGGCGGACTATCGACGTGGAGGGCACTCGGGTCCGGGTGAAATCCCAGATGAAATATCTGGGACTGATCCTGGACTCGAAGTGGACCTTTGGTCCCCACTTCGAATGGGTGGCCTCCAGGCTGGGCAGAGCGATCACGAGCTTTGGTCGCATCATGCCCAGCCTGGGGGGCCCCTCTGAGAGGGTGCGAACTCTCTACATGGGCTTGATGCGCTCTATCGCGCTGTACGGTGCCCCTGTGTGGTACGAGTCCCTGGCGGCCAACAGGCGCAATCTCGATATATTGTATCGAAAACAGCGCCGAATGGCCATCAGGGTTGCACGCTCGTACTGCACCGTGGCTCGGGATGCCGCTCTGGTGCTGGCCGGGTCGGCTCCATGGGTGTACGTGGCGGGCACGCTGCTCGACATGTACGAGTGGAAGGAGGAGCTGGCCCGGGATGGCGTGGTGATGACGCCCAAAATGCTGGAAGCCAGGAGAAACCTGGCCAAGGCGGGCGTCATCCAACACTGGCAGGAGCGGCTTCCAGACGCCAGGGTGGGCCTAAGGGTTGTGGGGGCTTTCCAGCCTGGTCTAAAGGAATGGTTGGGGAGGTCATACGGTGGCTTGACCTTCCACATGACGCAGGTGCTCTCCGGGCATGGTTGCTTCGGAGAGTACCTGCAAGAGATGACCGGGCGGGAGGCCACACCTCGGTGTCACCACTGCCCCGAAGAACGGGACACGGCCCAGCACACCCTGGAGGGGTGCCCGGCGTGGGCGACGGAGCGGCGTAAAATTTTTTGTAGTTTAAAAATTTTATATTTTAATAAAACTTTCTCATTTCTGTTTTTTCCTTAATTCTTTAAGATTAAATGTTATATATTTCTTTAAAACTTTTTAAAATTAAGTACATCTACTTAGGTTAAAACAGAAAAATTTTTTAATAGAAATACACAGATAGTATCACTTGAATTTTATTTAGAAAGGAATTAAAGATACCACTTGGATTTTATTTAAAAAATAAATATACTATCATTTGCATTTTATTTGTTAAAAGTAGTACAGCAATTATTTCAAAGAGCAACATATTCTCTTTATAAATAGCGCAATTTAAAGATTTCATACATTTTTTGGGAAGAATACATTTAGGTTGGATTAAATTTAAAATATTTATTTTTAAGTAAATACTACTTGGGTTAGAAATAGGAAGATTTTTCAATGAAAATGCAGAAATAGAATCACTTAGGTTTTGTATAGAATTAAAGAGAGTACCACATGGGTTAGCATAGAAAAATTTCTCTGTTAAAATACAGAAATAGTACCACTTGTGTTTTTAGGTCTACTTTTACTTTTCGAGAATTTGAACGAACAGTTTTCAATTAGCTCTAAGTCGCTTAATTTTATTTAAAGTATAAATATGTAACTTTTTTCCTTTACCTCTGTATATAACTTTATATATTATATATATTTCTTTTATTAATGAAAAAATTTACCATAAAAAATTAATTGTTATATAAAAGTATCTTTATAATATTGATAAATATTGAATTTAAAAAATTGAGAAGTTGTTTATAATACTAATTTAAATGTAGTATTATTTTTTAAAAGTTCTTATTCACGTATAAATTTAATTAATATTATATTTCGTTAGATTTAGTGATTACAAAAGCTTTATAAATACTCACAAAATAAAAGTTTTCTAAATAAAGCTGTAAATTGTTGGCTCGCTAGTTATTACGAAAAGATACTCTATATCTCATGGGAATGAGAAGGTAGTGTGGGCTTCAAGTTCCAGTGTCGTTGCAATTCCTAATCCTAATATTGAAATCGTGAATCACACTTTTGGCCCGTTGAGTTGTAATATTCAATGAATGCTCATCATAAATCAATCCAAAATGATTTTCAGCAATAATCAATAAACTCTGCGTGAAGAATACTGCTGGGGTGTTGGGACTGAATGGCGGTGCAATAGATATAAACATTAAACGCAACATCACTGCAAAAACAGAAAAGAACAGATACTCATCGTTGAAGCAATGATTTTTCATTAAACATTACATTTCACTGAGTTTTCAATCTCATTTCAGTGATTTCACTTTTAGCACATATAGGTTAAAATTTCAATTAACAGCATTAGCAATAAAAGGAAGGTAGTCGATTATTATGTTTTTAATCATGAAATGCTGAGTCGACTACCTTCCTTTTATTGCTAAATCTCTTAATTAAAGATTTTACTTACATGTCATAAGTGATCAAAGCGCATTGAAGTGTGTAATAAATAATAATATTTAAATATCAGATTGCAAACTTTATAAAATGTAATGTTTAATGAATCGAGGCAATTTTAGCGTAATCCTTTGAGAGGTAATAAAATAATAAATAATAAAACTCTCTTTCTCTCTCTCTCTCTCTCTCTCTCTTACAAAATTTTTTACAACATATACGAGAACTAAAGCAAGCAACAATGTTAATAATAATCAATTGTTGATGTGTAACTCATCTTCGATATTGATGAACGTCCTCTTCGAGGACGCAGGACAATGACGAAGACCCCTTCACGAGATCTCGGGTATCACCTCGTCGTCAACATTTGAATCGCCGCCGCCGTCGTCGACCACCATTTCCATCCACCACTAACACACCACGTGCTGTTCTCGAAAGCGTCCTCGAAGTGTGCTGTCTTCGTCGAGAGATCACGAGGACGTACCATCAACCGGCACTAACGACTGTAGCTCACGCACCGCGCTTTTCGCGAAAGTAGCGAAACGAAACGAGAGAGAGACACGAGCGTGTACGGTTGTCCACGCAATAGGTTAGGAAACCTGTCACGTTAAGCTATCAACTACATGTATACACATTGTATACGGCCATGATGCTCATGGGAACGGTCACATGTTGCCCCACGTGATGATAGAACGGCTAATAACGAGCGCCACTCGGTACTCGTGTCGAAAAGATGTACTGGACAAGATTTGATGGTCGTTGACGACGACGACGTTTCTTACATCTAAAACGTCAAGATTTGGACTTTGCGTCGCAATATATCCGCACGTACGGCACGGAGAGAAAAAATAAGAACACTTTTATTATGCAATTTTCCCCAAGCTATCGATTGAGACTACTCAGAACTTGATCGGTTCAGCCGTTACTGAAATCTGAATAATCTCGTTAGGTTGAACTCGCTGACTCGCGTAAAAGAGGCTGGTCTCTCTCGCTGATATGATGAAGAATATGATGATGATGATAATGAAAAATAAAAAAAGATAAGATAAGAAAAAAATACCGCGAGACGCGACCGCGCCTCTTGATTCATGTTACATATATTATAGATTTTCAGTATTGAAAGTGTACATTAGAACAAGACTTATATATTTCAACATTTTGTCTGTATTCAATGAAATAAGAAAACAATTTTTTTAGCCAAGTTTGATGCAAATGATTTTAATGTAAACATCCCATTTGAGCAAAACTTTCACGAAATACGAGATGCTGCTAATGAAAATGAGATACAAAATGATATTGATAAAAATGAAATTCAATATGAAAATATAACACAAGCTGCCTTAGCCTCAACCTCAACATGTATTCCGTTACAAGGTAACATATTTAGAATCTTTTTATTTAGATTAATTTTAATGATTGTTAGTTTCAACGAAATGATATATGTTACATATTATTAATGTTATTGTATTTTTAGAAAACAGAGGACAAAAAAGGAAACGTACAAGGAGTAAGTATATTGTATTATAATTTTGAATAAAGAATAAGCACTCCTAAGATAAACTGCTACGCGCTTTGTTTACAAGTATTCAGAGATTCGTTACTAATAGATATGAGCAGCAAAAGGGGGATAATAGGCGTCGCCAAATAACAAAAGTTATCCGAAATATGTAATTAAATTTCTGTTTTAAATTATAGGTGTACGAACAGAACGTTTGAGTGTGCAATTAGCGGATGCAAGAGAAACATTCAAAGATATTACAAATAAACATGCGGAAGCAATGAAAGTACTTTTTGTAAATTCATATATACGCATTTCAATTTCATTTTATTAGAATAATTTTTTATCTTTACAGACATTGTCAGAAGCAATGCAACTACAAACAGAAGCTACAAATCAACTTAGTAATGCAATAGATAGAATAGCTAGAAATGAAGAACGACAAACTAAAATACTAGAAATCATTTTTGATTTATTGAATAAAGAGACAACATAAATAATTTTTATCTTTCAATTTTGTTATATATACTTATATATACATATATAGTTTTTAGAAAAATGTAGTTTTTTGTTTTACAATTGTTGTATACATTTTAATTTTTTTATTCATAATTCTATTCATTTCTCTCATTATCCCATGCACAATTATAATTAGGAAACCACTCCCACATAATTTGTTTTTGTATCCGTTGTGCTATTGCTCTAGGTGCTCGACGAGGATTTCCATCTTGTATTTCTGCTTCATCATTGTTTCTCTCATCAGGTTCTGCATATTTATTTTGTAAATTTTTTATAAATGGTATTCGATAATGTAAACGCATGTTATGTAGAACTGCGCATGCACTTACAATCTACCCTGCTATTTCTGGAGCATACATCAGTACACGTTGGTAAAACAAACATCTCCATGTTCCCTTAAGAACTCCAAAAAATCTCTCCACGATACTTCTTGCTTTGCATAACTTTTCATTATAATGAAATTGTCGACTTTGTTGTGGACAATGTGGCAGTGGTGTCATGAGCCAAAGTTCCAAAGGATATCTTGCATCACCTTCTTACATAAATACAGAAGACAGTATTTAAAAATTATTTTTATACATAAATGCAAAAGACATTTTTTAAAAAAGAACATGTATAACGTAAAATTATTAATTAAAATTTTTAATTCTTAAAAAAACCAGTACTCATAACATAGCTCTTAATAAACCCTAGTAATTACACAAATTATATAATTATTGCATTAAACGTAATAAGCTAATATAACACATAAATAATACGTAGTCTTTATTTTTAATATATCTATATATAAAAATTATTTTACTTTATCAAATGGAAAGATGATTTGCAACTTTAAAATTATAAGTTTAGAAAATTTATTGTCCATAAATATATTACTATATAGTATTATATATTATATATTGTGTACGTTATTCATATATACAGGGTGTCCCAGATCAATGTATAAATATTACTACGATAAGGTAGAAGGGATCAAAATAAATCAAAAAGTCTAATAACAGTTTGCGATATTTGCAATAATTTTCGTGTAATAAAATATTAAAGTCAGCCGAATAAGAGCGCGCAGAGAGGCAAACAGTTGGTCGCCTGAGCCGTAAGACCGCCCGGCTCGACGCGGTGCGGTGCCAACCTATCCTTTCCCTTGCCGCGCGCCACTTACCGTCGCCTACAATCGGACCGCAGTGGGCGGTCCTACGGCTCAGACGAGCGACCGCTTGTCTCTCCGCGCGCTTTTATTCGGCTGACCTTAATATTTTATTATTCAAAAATTATTGTAAATATCGTAAAATGGTATTAGACTTTTTCATTTATCTCGATCCCTTCTACCTCATCGTGATAATCTTTATACATTGGTCTGGGACACCCTGTATATATATATATATATATATATATATATATATATATATATATATATATATTGATCGGTATAAATTTCAAATCGGCCGCCACTGCGGTGGCGTTGTCAGCGGATTGCTGCCTGCGTATTGCTTGCCTGATTGGCTGCATGGGTCACGTGACCTTCTGTCTCGTGCCCCAATTGGTTTTGCAAACCACGTGAGACATATACCGTCATGCGATTGGCCCTGCGAGGCTCACTAGCGCGCCCCTGCGGTCTCTCTTGTGGGTGTATCATCGCAAGCATCAGACTCGTCGAAGCTCTCGTCAAGTGCGGCATGGCCGCCACGTTTTTCTGTACACGACCGGTGAATGAAGTCGGTTTTGCCATTGTACTCCTGGTGCGCAGTTAATTCCAGTTACCCTCCTTTCCGTCGGTACTTCCGGCTCCTGACACACGAGGGATTGTGACGAGATATTCCCTTTCCTAGTATTTTCCGGCTCGCACGTTCTCCTCTCTTTTGTGAGGCGGGATTTTGAAATCCTAGTAGCTCGCTCTTACAGCTCTCAGAAGTGGGATACTGGCTGCGCTACCACGAGATACATTGCATTTCGCGGAAACGGAAGTGGTTGCCGTCTTCTCGCGCGCCCGTCTTTGCTAAATTGATCGCAGCGTCGTTTGTTAACGAACGTCGACGGTTGTCGTGTTCGACCGCCATTTTGTCGACCGACACGTTCCAACACGTTTCAATTCTTGTAACGGTTTTCTTGTTCGCCGTTTTCGGTTTCGGCTGTGCGTGTGTAAGTGATGGTAATCACTCGGTCGGGACAAGACACTATGCCACGTCAAGAAATCGAGCAGTTGTCGTTGGCCCAGCTTCATGAGGAACTGACCAAACATTCCTTGCCGCTGTCACCGGATCCTGCTCAGTGCATCGACACGCTCATGCTCTTCTTCGAACGGAGAGACGTCGAGAAGGAAAGAAACGCCTCTAAACAGAAAGAGTGAACAGAAGACTGCTCCCGCCACGTCGTGCAGCCCACAGACGGATGCGGAGGATGCCAAAGCGGGTAACCCCGAATCTCTCGAGCAGACTATGAAGGTATTCATGCGATGGCTGGACCAGCAACAGCTCCTGGTGGAACAGATATGCAGACCAAGTCCTGCAGCTCAATCGTATGTAGCACCTCATTCTTACGGTTCGAATCTGATACCAAACCTGGCGCATCACGCCTCTTACGCTCCGAGCTCGAGCTCGCCCCCGGGCTATTGGCATCATTACACATACCCTGCTGTCCCTCAGATGACATCCAGTGGTTTACATTCTGTTTCTCATTTGCAAGGCATTGCTAGCAACGTACCAGCTAGCGTGCAGTCAAGTTATGGATTGCCGCCTGCACCCAATTGCTCACCAGGAGTGTTCCAGAATCCTCCTGTTCTAAGCAATGTACCAGTCAGCGTGCAGCCAAGTTATGGATCGCCACCTGCACCTGCTTACTCTCCAGGAGTGTTCCAGACTCCTTCTGCTCTGGCTACGATGCCGACAGCACAGGCAGTTAGCCTGCTTGCCTCCCAGATCCCAACTTTCGGTGGTCGGGAGGATGAAGACGTTGCAGTCTGGGTGAAAAGGGTAGACGACGTAGCTACCTCCCACAGCGTTACGGACTCGGTGAAATTTCTCGCCGCCATCTCCAAGCTGGCCAAACATGCCAGAGATTGGTATGACTTGGATACAGATATTATTCACGGTTCATGGGAATCGTTGAAAGGTGCCATTACGGGACGATTCCGTCGCCGTATTCCATTCAATCTGGTATTGCAAAAGGCCGGTGATCATCGATGGAACGCCGGAAAAGAAAGTTTCCAAGAGTACGCAATGGCTAAACTGAAGCTCCATCTGTTGCAATTGCCTCAGGATGCCTGCATTAATATGCTCATTAGCGGCATTGATAACTTTTCAATCAAGAGCGCTGCTGCTGCGCTCCAGGTCGACAGTGTTAAGAGTTCCTCGACCGTATGTACCACATTGCAAGCGTTTGCTCGTTTAAACGCTCATCGCCCCGGCGAAGAAAAATAAGGATTCCAGGGATCCTAAGGACAGTTCCAGCCCTGGGAAGAAACCTGTGTCACCGAGCAGTGATAGAAAATCCACGTGTGCCTACTGCAAGCTGCGAGGACACAGTAAAGCCGAGTGCTTCAATCTTAAACGCAGAGACCAAGCATCAGTGCCTTCTCTGGGTGCCTCTACTTCTTCGGGTACCTCTTCTTCTGCGGGTGTTGCTGCCACCGAGGAGAACAAACCGTCACCGTCGTCGGCTTCGTCTCCCGAGGATCGGTCTATCGTCGGCTGTGTGATGAACGATACGGCACGCCAGATCCGTATCTGTGAGTCTACTATTGAAATTGTTTCGATTGATGGTCGCAAATGTAGCTTGCTCGCGCTTATCGACACTGGCAGTCCAGTCACTTTTCTACAGGAATCTGTTTGTAAAATTCTATTGGGCCAGAATGTCGAATTTGATAAATTTAACTCTCAAAGTTTTCGTACTCTCAATAATTCTTTAATCGACGTTGTCGGTAAAAAAGAAGTTTCGCTAAAATTAGCATTGTTACCTAAAGTTCCTATTAAAATTAACTGTCATGTTATTTCCAATAACTCATGGTCTACTCACGCCATTCTTGGAAGAGATTTTTCACTGATAATGGATTGACTCTTGTCTATACACCGTCTGATTCTGAATGTGGGAATCGGGTTAAATTACTTAATGAGATTGCTTTCACAGAAACAAATATCGACAGCATCGATAGGAATTCTTCGGATATTACAGCTCTCGACATCCAAACGGATTTTGGAATCGAGACAGACCAAAGAGTCTGTGATATTATTTGTAGAGTCAATGAATCTCCGTCCACTGTGGCTAATGACGACCACGGAGTAACTGTTAGGTTACACGACCATTCCATTTTTACGTATCCGCCTAGGCGTTTAGCATGGGCCGAACGCTCACAAGTTAGAGACATTATAGACAATTGGTTATCTCGCGGTATTATTAAGGAGTTTAGTTCTCCATACTGCTCACGTATCGTGCTAGTCAGAAAAAGGAACGGTAAGCTACGCTTGTGCGTAGATTTACGCCCATTAAATGCACGGGTTATCAAACAAAAATATCCTTTTCCCGTCATGGAGGATTTGATGTTGCATTTATCAAATAAACTTGTTCTTACTCTGTTGGATTTGGAGGACAGTTTTCTTTCAGTCAGAATTCATCCTGATCACACGCAATACTTTGCTTTTTCGACCCCGGACGGTCAATACGAATACCAACGTTTGCCTTTTGGATATTCGGAATCGCCTGCCGAATTTCAAAAGAGACTGATACAAATTTTGCAACCTTTGATTAAAGCAAACAAGGTTTTGATATACATCAATGATATCCTTATTCCGACTACCACGATTGAAAAAAATCTTGAAATTCTCGAGGCTGTGTTACGATTGCTGCGACAGCATCCGTTTAATGTAAATTTTTCCAAGTGCCAATTTCTTAAAACTAAGATGGAATATTTAGGGTACGTTGTTACCAACCAGAGTATCACTTTGAATGATAGACATGTAGAAGCGGTTAACAAATTTCCTGTCCCTCGCAACGCAAGGAAACTACAAAGGTTTTTGGGCCTTGTTGGCTATTTCAGAAAATTTGTAAAAGGATTTGCCGAAAAGGCTAGACCTCTTTATAACTTGTTAAAAAAATCAGTTGCTTTTGATTTCAATGATCAATGTATTGAAGCTTTTAATACTCTCAAGTCTGCTCTGGTTGAGTATCCGGTGTTGCGAGTGTATAACCCCCAATCCGCGACCGAATTGCATACCAATGCAAGCGCATCCGCTCTTGCAGCAATTTTATTGCAAGAACAAAATAACGGGGACTGGGCTCCGATAGCCTATTTTAGCCAAGCAACGAATGCGGCAGAGAGTCGTTATCATTCGTTCGAATTGGAGATGCTCGCCATCGTTAGAGCCGTCGAGCGTTTTCACACCTATTTGTACGGTTTACTCTTTACAATTGTCACTGATTGTAATGCACTCGTATTTGCGGTCAACAAAGCAAACCTCAATCCACGTATTGCTTGACGGACCCTTTAATTGCAAAATTATTCTTTCATTATGGTCTACCGTAAAGGTACAAAAATGACCTTGATGGGTTAAGCCGCATCGTGGCCTTTTTATTCACTTTCATTGGAAAAAGGGTTACAGTGTCGGTAACTGGCTGATCCCTATATTCAAACGATCGTAACCTTTTTAGAAAAATCAGATCATGATAAGTATGAACTAATTGAGGGGTTTACCGCAAGTGAGGACAAACCTCGTTTTTACGTACCAGACTCCATGGTACCTAATATCATACGGATATACCATGATAATTGCGCTCATTGTGGTATCGAAAAAACGGTGAAAGGTATCACCGATAACTACTGGTTTCCATTCACAAGAAGGTACGAAACCACATTGACAATTGTTTAACTTGCATTTTGCATAATTCGGCAACCAATATCAAGAAAGGTAAACTTCAATTTCATTCTACCCCCGCATATTTTATGCACACGGTTCATTTAGACCATTTTGATCCTTTAACTAAAACTACTATTGGCTTTCGCCACGTTTTGGTTATCATTGACGCGTTCACGCGTTTCACTTTGCTCTTTCCAGCAAAGACCACTAGCTCAAAAGAGACTATAAATCACTTAAATTGGACATTTAATGTTTTCGGAAATCCCACGAAAATCATTTCCGATCAAGGAACCGCTTTCTCGTCTTATGAATTTTCTCAATTCATGCAAGATAAGAATATTAAGCATAGACAAGTTGCAGTTGCTGCGCCTTGGGCTAACGGGCTCGTTGAACGAGTAAATCGTTTTCTCAGGTCATCTCTTGCAAAAATAACAGAGAATCAAAACGATTGGTCTGACAAATTACATGTGATTCAATACACAATCAATAATTCCTTTCATTTTTCTAATCTAGCTTCTCCAGCTAAACTAGTCTTTAGGCAAGACAAGCTCAATCACAAAGATTCAGATTTGGTTTGTTTCCTTAGCGACCTTGCTAAAACAACGTTATCTTTTCAAGAATTGGAGGAACTCCGCGATGAAAATCGGGATGTCGCTCTATTGGCCTCCAATAAAATTAAACTCTACAACAAGGATTACTGTGACAAATGTCATAAAGCCCCTTCAACCTACAAAGAAGGTGACAACGTTTTGATCCGAAACACCGCAGCCAAACCTGGTGAGGAGCTAAAATCTACCTATAAGGGACTATATTTGGTCGCCAAAGTTCTCGACAAAAACCGGTATGTGATGCAAGACATTCCAGAGTTCTCGATAACCCAAAAGCCTTATAACTCAATTCTATCTCCTGATAAGCTCAAACCATGGATTAAATCCCTAAATAGTCCTTGATATTCGTTGTTCTTACGTCACTTAACTAATAATTTTAAGTTCCTTTACCGAAGGTACAACTGTTTGTGATACAGTTATATAATAATTTTAAGTTCCTTTACCAAATGTTTGCGATATAGCGACAATGATTTTGTATTGGGTGTCATGCCCGTTTAACTCGTCACTCATGACATATTTTTATTTAGATACTTGCGTATATCTACCTGCGTTATCTTATGTATTTGCTTACAGATTTTATATACGTTGATGCGTTTTCTGTTTGCGGCAGTATTCAGGGTCGAATACTAATGCAGGCTGGCCGGGCTGTAAGGGAGCAATCGGCTCACTCGGTATAAATTTCAAATCGGCCGCCACTGCGTTGTCAGCGGATTGCTGCCTGCGTATTGCTTGCCTGATTGGCTGCATGGGTCACGTGATCTTCTGTCTCGTGCCCCAATTGGTTTTGCAAACCACGTGAGACATATACGGCCATGCGATTGGCCCTGCGAGGCTCACTAGCGCGCCCCTGCGGTCTCTCTCGTGGGTGTATCATCGCAAGCATCAGACTCGTCAAAGTTCTCGTCAAGTGCGGCATGGCCGCCACGTTTTTCTGTACACGACCGGTGAATAAAGTCGGTTCTGCCATTGTACTCCTGGTGCGCAGTTAATTCCAGTTACCCTCCTTTCCATCGGTACTTCCGGCTCCTGACACACGTGGGATCGTGACGAGATATTTCCTTTCCTAGTACTTTCCAACTCGCACGTTCTCCTCTCCTTTGTGAGGCAGGATTTTGAAATCCTTTCGGCCCGCTCTTACAATATTATATATATAATATATTGCGACCGCACTTACGAGCGTGGTGCAACTGCGTTAATTACTCGTGACGCTAGTTAGGTAGCAAAGGTGTTCGCAAAGTCCCTCACATCAAAGGCGCGAAATCAGATGGTACGATTGGGCGCCAGGCACGAGCGAGCGTACCACTCTTAGGTCAAAACGTTACCGATCTCCCGCTTCATGCCGGGAAAAGAAACGTGAAATTACTCTACCTCGTCACGGGCAATCACGTGCTCTCTTAACCGATAGCTTAGCCACGAAATTGGCGGAGGGGGTGGTTCGCTGCGGGCAGGACGTTAGCAGAGAGCGAGGGAGTTTAAATAGAACACACCAATGTGACAGAAAAATTAACAACGTATTTCGGCCAATGTCTGACATTGACTCACTGAGTCCCGCAACAATGTCTCGCGATCCAGGCGCGGTCGGAAAATCCCACGCGGTCGTCGGTACGAGCTCACCGAACGGAGAGAGTCAAGATTCAATTCTAATTAGCGGCGGACAAAACACGCCGTGCACACTCACAACTCTACTCACGCACTCATTTCACGCGAAATTATATGGCGATTTGGTACGAAACACGCGATCGGAAATACGCGATCGCCAAACAGAAGCACATATAAACGCTACTACAGACGATACACCAGAATATGGCACAATTAAGGCGACTTGGCTGTGGTGTCGGCGACGCTCTCAACAAACGGAACCGAAGAAGATTAAGACGCGACTTGATCGGATGAGGCGCACGGCGACTGATCACGCGGCCAGCACGCGGTCACCGGCGTGCTCTAATTCCGGCGGAAGATCTTACGGCGACAGGGAACTCTAAGTGCGACTACCGTACGCGTGACTCATCCGACCGGCGAAATCGGTGGCTTTACAAAGTCTCGTTCGTCTCACCACGACGCAGGTTTGACTCGAAGCACGGTCGTCCGTGGGCGTTAGCGGCTCCTGTCGTCCCAGTTCGTGACGGCACCTCGGGTGATCCACAGCAAAGTGATCGATAGCGCGAGGAAGTTCGGCAGGCGGCACGCAGGATCTCTCGCCCCACGCACGGGGCTCGTCGCGCCCCGCTATTGGTTCCTCTTCATTACGCGGTCCTCGCGACCCTCTAATCAGGCTGTCGTGCCGCGGCGCGCAATTTGAGGTAGGTCGGTGTCTTCGGGCAGCTCGCGATTCTTCCCGGAGGCCGGACGGCTATCCCTGCGGACTCTTCGGTGTCCGGCGCCTCTGCGCTCGGGACCAAGTCAGGAATCTTTTCTCGCAGCTTCTCGCTCGGGGTCTCCCACGCGATGATCTGCGTGGAGTGTCGAAGTCCCCTACGTCGGACCTTTTCTCTTTACGTCCTGCAATATTCAGCGGCCTTACTGTTGCGTACAGGCGCGACGGTACAGATGATGTAATTAAATAAAGAGAGATCACTTGTCGTGCGCGCCACTGCGATCCTGCGCACGATCCGTAAGATTCCGAGTGGCGGTAGGTCTTCCGTCTAACAGTCTTCTTGCCGGGTGGGACTTCGTCGGTACAGAATTAATATTGGCCAGCCGCCAATCCGTAAAAGGTCGCTACAATTAACGGACGAACACAAGCGCACAGAACAAAAACGCGGAATTATTAGTGCATGCGCCGACACATCCGTCTCCGAGCTGAGAGGACGTAGAGCCGCAGCGTGCGCTCTCCGGGCGGATCTTACAATCCCTGTGACGGACAGCCCAACAGGATGTCACGTCACAATATATATATATATATACACTACACAAAAAAAAATAGGGAACACTTTCCAGACACCAAAAATTTGGCTATTTTCAAATGACTGTAACTCGGTGAAAAATCATCGTAGATAAAAAATAAAAAAAGC